>NC_037673.1:81275673-81377310 GCF_003255815.1 Theropithecus gelada
TTGTCCCTTCGTATAGATTTCTCTAATATCCTTTTAGGAATGATCAATTGTAATCTGAACATTATTCAGGATAGAAAATTTGCAACTACCTATGTACATCCACATTACGTGTATCCATAAATCTATCTATGTCTTTCTGTCTGTATGCATGTGAACCAATAGCAACACTAAAGTCCATCTCAAAGCAGATATCTAGGGATAGTGGGACTGTTTATATTGTTTATGTATTTTTCCAAACTGTTAATGTTGAGCCTACAGGTTTTACAATGAGAAAAAAAGCAAAAACTACTAATTATATATTTGTGTATATATAAACATAAATATTTGTATAGAATATGTTTCTTTATATATTTATAATATGTATATAATATATATGTGTGCGTACAAGTATATATATACACACACACACATATATATACCTACATAGGTATATATACGTGTCTGGTGTGTGTATATATGTGTGTATATATATATACCTATGTATGTATAGAACACGGCACTTAAGGTACAGTACTAGTACAGATGTTATGATTATCTAAAAGAATGGAACTTGTTCTTTGTGTCCTGGAAAATTCTACAAGTTAAGTGGGAATTCAAAGCAATCATGCATAATCACATAACTAATATTGAACAGAATTGACTAAAAAAAAAATATAGTACAAAGGACTGCATTATTCAACATGAGAGCACCTTACTTCCTGACGTAGTTATTCCTAGACTCATTTTGAGGTATAGCTTATAGCTTGTTTTCTGCCTTCTCTTTGAAAAAATGATTTCACACTTTGCTTCTAAGCTTCCACTTTGCCTAGTCGCCTCTCTCTCCTTTGCCAAGATACTCTGATCTCTAGGTTTGACTCAGTGTTCATACCACACATCTTTCCTATAAAATGTGGTTTATTGGTAAAAAACTGCCTGGTTCTATTACCTTGAAAACTTTTTATTGTGTTTCCTGTCTCCCAGGACCAATTATTTCTATGCCTTCTTGATATGACCTAACCCTTAAATTCTGTGCAGATTTAGGTATACTGTCTCAAAATGGAATAGGTTTAGTGGGGAAATGTAGAACTCAAATGGAGGAATAACAAATGAATTAAGTCAAGTTGATTTATTTTCCTTATAACTCACCATTTTAATCATTGAAATGAGCAAATGTGAAATAATTGCCTTTACATTTCAGAAGACTTATGATTCTTTATTCCATTCTTATCAAGTATTAGTAGTGTGATATAATTTTTCCCTTTTTGATACCATTCAAGTTTCAATTCAGTATTTTTAATAATGATCATTTATAATCATCATATTTGTGTATCATTTAACATAGTCAAAATGTTGAGGTTGACACTGGATTGAATTTTTCTTTCAAGTACAGTTAAGACATCATTAGCCTTCTTACTCTAATGTTGAAAGTGTTGCTTTTCAGGAACATTTACCTTCTATACATTGATAACATTAAATGGTAATCAAACAGCTCTTCCAGATTCTAATAAAACACATTTATTATCTTTAGTCAAATAATCATTCTGTATTTCCACACATGATTAGTGCTTTTGTAAAATTGAAAGAAGTCATATTGTTTAAGCAAATATATACATTTAAACTATTCAACTTATTTGAGAAAGAGTTAGATGAATTGTTCCAAGGGTTGGAAAAGGAAAGCAAAGGGAAGTGAAATTAGTAGTACAGAAATAGCAGAACTGCTCACAAAAGCATCTACAAGCAAAAATAAAGAACCCAAAACAAAGACATTTAGACAATGGAATCACACTGTGTATGAGGACAAAGAGAGAGCTAATGCTCTCAGTGCAGAGTATTCAGTTGTGCTCTCATCAAAAGCTATTCAGAGTGAAGCCATGGTTAAGCTAATGTTATTTAACCTCAAAATCAGGGATGAGAATAATATTGTCATGTTGCATTCACACTGGAGGAAATGGTTCTTCTCAATGATGCTGCATCAAGAGGCAAAACAACAAAAATAATTTGGAAAGTATATCTCATCCCTGATTAGGCAAACTTTCTTCTTGTCCAAGGTTCAAGGCAAGAATTTATAAGAAGAAATGTTATCTCTTTCAAAAAAGATTGTTGTGGTTAATTGTACCTTCAAAAAAAGGAAGCTGATTAGTTTTCTTGCTTGTTATCTTAATGTTGTAAAACTTCCTGTACATTTATATTTTCTTTTGTGGCATTTCTAGTATGATGATTCAATGTTTGCTAAATAATATATATAAAAAAGAGAAACTGTCCTAAGTCATTTAAGAAAAACAAAACATTTAAACTTATTAGTAATTTTACTTGTGTTGGTAATCAACATTTTTATTAAGAAGGTAGAAAATCATTTCAGAAAACATATAAGAAACATTGCAAGTCATAGAAATCACTATGAAAAAAATCAAAGCACCATCTCTAAAAAAATATATTAAAAAGAAAGAAAAATAATGAAAGTTGGAATGAAGTTCCATAGTAAGAACTGTATAGCAAACACTTAAAGGTTTTTGTTTGGTGTTTTTGTGTTGGTTTTGTCTTACCTAATTACTTAGGTTTTATTCATTGCAATATCTATTTCCTCTCTTATTGCAACAATACCCATATCCCATGTGTTTTTTAGAAACTTGGTTCCACTAAAGCTCAGAGATTAGCAACTGTACCAGGCCAATCAACTTACTCTATCATTGTCCCAGAAACTGGAGATGCTCTAAGAGAGATTAGGGAGGGTAAAGGAGACTAAGTTCTGAGAATGTTTTTTCTCTTATTGATTAGCTGCAAGTAGCAGGGGCCACCATGCAGAGCTGAATAGTGGAGGCAATCTAATGGAAGGAAAGCCAAGAAATTCATCTGGTGACATTGACTGGTCCCTGCTTCACCATGTCTGAAATCAGGATTACTGCTTGATATTTCATGTCAGGCAATAAGTTATATTTTTGCTAAAGCCATTGAACTGAATTTTCTGTACTCGTAACAAAAAAAAAAGGATTCTATCTGAGACTGTTTGTGAAGCAGAACAGTATGATTAATATCATCAGTAATACACCTCTCAGTTAAAAATCACATTTTAAAGTTATTTTAATGATAAGCAAGATCCAAATACAACTAGGCATTTCAAATGAATTAAAATTAAATGCACTAACAATTTAGACCATTAAATGATTTACCTTGACCATAATGCTAATTTAAAAAACTGTATATTTAGCTTGTACTTTTTCCATATGTTATATATTTTTGAAAACACTGTTTATATTATGAAATTATCATATATATCACAATTTTGACCCTCCTAAACAGTGGTAGACATTTATCCTCCAATGAATCTCAAAGTTCGGAGCATCAGCTTCAAATGCAGTTGCTGGTATGATGTACTTAAATATCCCCAAATTTAGCAGTCCTACATGAGTTCCAAAGATATCATAAATGTTTTAGTTATGAGATTTTTAGAAAAAAGCTACAGACAGTAGTATAGATAAGCTGCACTGTCTATAGAGTTTTATAAAGCATGGCATTAAAATCCTAGTTGGGAAGACTCAATGTGAGTAGAGTTTGGGGAGAAGATTCATAGGAAGGAAAAGGTTAATGAGAGAAGGACAAGATATACTACAATCTAAGTGAGGTAAATGTAAACACCACAACACTATGGCTTACATCCATTGATTTGAGCAAGTTTTAGATGACATTTTCCCAGAGAGATGCTCAAAGATATATGAGCTGCAATGCAGCACAGTTAAACACACCTGTACTGCTGCAATGTAGCAGTTAAACACGCTACTGCTTACTGATTCTATTGACTGACATATAACTTAAGTTTTTAAGCACTCTTAGTCACATAAAAATGAGAATAAGATTCCCAAGTACCTAACTCTTGTTTTGCACATCAATTATCAATTTAAAAGCAAGTTTTGGCTGGGCACGGTAGTTCATACCTGTAATCCCAGCACTTTGGGAGGCTGAGGCAGGTGGATCACCTCAGGTCAGGAGCTCAAGACCAGCCTGCCCATCATGGTGAAACCTCATCTCTACTAAAAATACAAAAATTAGCCAGGTGTGGTAGCAGGCTCCTGTAATCCCAGCTATTTGGGAGGCTGAGGCAAGAGAATTGCTTGAATCTGGGAGGTGGAGGTTGCAGTGAGCCGAGACTGTACCATTGCACTCCAGCCTGGGCAACAACAGTAAAGCTCTATTTCAATAAATAAATAAATAAATAAACAAAGTAAGTTTTGAATCATGATGATTAATATATAACAAAATTCCTGTGGATCATTTGGAAATACTACAACTCCTCCAGGAAATAATGATCTGCTGAATTTATTGGATACTCAGCTTTTTGGGTGGTAGAGGAAGTGAAAGTATTAGCTTATACAAAATGAAGTATTCTAGAAAAATGCATTATTTAATAGCCATCCACTGGTGGTTTTATATGTGGATGAAAACTGGGCATTAATATTCAGTTGTTAAGAACAAGACAGTTTATTATCAACTTTGAGAATTTGGGTATGGAATATCTAGAACTGACGAATACATTGAAGATTACGGTGAAAACGTAGATGCTTGGAAAACTAGAGGATATAGAATATGCATTTGATGACTACAACAGCAGTGGTTACTTAGAACAAAAATGAGGACACCATTTAGTAGATGAAATATGTCTCCTTTGTGACTATTGTCCATCTCTACCAAAGTGATCTTTTGGCTCTGGATTAGAGTTTTATACAAAACCTGTGGTGATGGGGCTGCTGAAGTGTTTGGGACGTGTAAACACTTGGATTGGCATTTCCTGTTGTATGAGTTTGCCTTTGACCCAATTACACAAATCACAACTTAGTGTGTTTAAGATCATTATTATGATGATAGACAACAAAAAGTCATTTGCTGCTAAACAATACAGATTATAAGAGCACAGTGACTCATGCCTGTAATCCTAGTACTTTGGGAGGCCTAGGAGGGAGGATTGCTTGAGCCCAGGAGCTTGAGACCAACCTGGGAAACATAAAGAGACCCAGTATCTACAAAAAATTTGAAAAACAGGCCAGGCGCAGAGGCTCACGCCTGTAATCCCAGCACTTTGGGAGGCTGAGGCAGGCAGATCACGAGGTCAGGAGACCGAGACCATCCTGGCTAACACGGTGAAACCCCGTCTCTACTAAAAATACAGAAATTAGCCAGGCATGGTGGCGGCCGCCTGTAGTCCCAGCTACTTGGGAGGCTGAGGCAAGAGAATGGCGTGAAGCTGGGAGGCAGAGCTTGCAGTGAGCCAGGATTGCGCCACTGCGCTCCAGCCTAGGTGACAGAGCGAGACTCCCTCTCAAAAAAATCAAATCAAATCAAATAAAAAATTAAAAAACAAAATTAGTTTGGCATGGTGGCACACACCTGTGTTTGCAGCTATTTGAGTGACTGAGACAGGAGGATCACTTGAGCTGGGGAAGTTGAGGCTGCAGTGAGCTGAGATCGTGCCACCGAACTGCAGCCTGAGTGACGGTGAGAACCTGTCTCAAAAATAAGTAAATAAATAAATAAATAAACAAAGAAGTGAATAAATAAATAAATATAAAGACTAGATCTCTCACATAAATTACAAAACTTGGATATCTGCATTAGGTGTTTGCTTGTCTGTTTGTTTATTTGTTTGGGTTTAAGAAACAGGGTGTCGCTTTATTGCCTAGACTATAGTGTAGTAGCTGTTCATAAGCTTGATTCACAGTATTACAGCTTTGAACTCCTGGGTTCCACCTATCTTCCTGCCTTAGCGTCCCAAGTAGATGGCACTACAGGTGTCCGCTGCTGTGCTGGTTCGGGTGGTTTATCTACATTTTAAAGTATCCTTTAATAGATCATCTCTAAAATTTTCTGATTTGGAATGGGAGATACAATATGGCTACAGTATATTGGGTTTGAATGGGGCTTAAAGAAATAAATAGAAGCTAGTTCCTAACGGGCATTATTTTATTAGAAGAAACTTCAACTATATGTTAAATGGAAGAGGCAGCCATTTTAAAATGTATGATAAAGATAAGATCAACTTTAAATTTTAGAAAGATTGGTTTTGAAGGGATGTTATAGTCTACTGGAGAATAAATTGACTGTAGAGTTAGTTCTTCATTTCCTCTATAGGAATACTACTAGTAAAAGGAAATGTACAATATTTACAGCCAAAGAAGCAAGAGGTAATATCTGACACTGTTAGTTTGAAGTAAAATATTTTACTTCCTCATAATGGGCCGGAAAGTGGAAATTAGGACCTCACAATGCATTGACTTTGTGGACAGTAATTGAGAACTATAGATATGGGGTAAGATGTCTATGTGTTTGGGTGGAGGAAGGCGTAGTTCTTAACTACAGAATCAAGAAACGTTAAGTTAATTGTATAGATGAGAAGCAAGCCAAAACAAATGGAGGAATCTGTGTCTAAATATTAGCATTGAACATAAAAAACCCTAAAATTAACAGGATGCAAGTGAAGATTTAGATCAATTTTCATGAGAAAATACATTCAGAGATAAATTGAGTTGGCAGTGGAACAAAATCAATTTGAGAGAAAACATGAAAATTGGGCATTGGTAAAAAGTGTGTAGAGAAATATCTTGAGTGAAATGCTCAGGTATAAACTGATATTTCTGCTGTATTGGGAGGTTGGGAAATACAGTGTATCTTTTGTTCAAGATACAAGGTTACAAAAAATAGGAATTGAGAATAAAATTGGCAGAAAATATAAATCACAAAAATGCCATTTTATATCATACACTTTACCTATAAAATAAAAATGAATTAGTTAAAATTAAATTTTCTTCATAAAGTGTGTGTTTTAATAAAAAGGGAGTCAAATTTTGAAGGTCATATACTTTATTTTTTCGTATTTAATGACATTGCTTAACAAATGTAAATTTTGATATTTAATAACTCTAGCTTTTATTTTTTCATCTTTCCAACTTTAAAAATTAATTTAAAATTATAGTTTGTAAGAGATATTAGAGGGTAGTACAGTGTTAACCTGTAACTCTTAGAATGGTACTGATGGTTAGGTGGTCAGAGAGGTAAATGTAATTGAACGGAAAGAAGGGTCATAAGGGAGCACACGAATGCTATGAGCAAGATTGAGGAGGGGGGCTAGAAAGGAACTTAGCAATTTTCTCCACTTTAGAAGGTTGTGTGTGCTGTTTATTTGTATATTTTTCTTTACGATTTTTCCAAACTATTTCACATGAAAAAAATTGTATAAAAGTTTCCATGCCTGTAAAATTGTATTTAAAGAGTAAATAAAAAAATGTGTTATTTTTAAACACAATATATATAAATATATAATTCATTCTCATTCAAATCAGCTGTGACAATCTCATTGTCAATTTTCCTGTTTAGTGCCTTTACAAAATAAGAACAATTTATTTTATTATATCAAGGATATAATTTAGATTAAATTTTTACTTTTTTTAGGTAAATATTCTGCTTCAGAGATTTTGTAATCAGACCCAAGTTCAGCTACTTGCTGCTTGAAAGCCACACATAAAGGGTGAGGTTTGGTGGAAAAGCAGATATGATCAGAGAGTCAGCAAACTAAGAAGATTGTGAGCTAGCATTCTAAAGTACCATTTTAATGTTAAAATTTACCATTTTTGTTTATTTGTTTTTTGGGACCGAGTCTCGCTCTGTCGCCCAGGCTGGAGTGCAGTGGCACGATCTCGGCTCACTGCATCCTCCGCCTCCCGGGTTCAGGTGATTCTCCTGCCTCAGCCTGCTGAGTAGCTGGGACTACAGGCACCCGCCACCACTGCGGCTAATTTTTAGTATTTTTAGTAGAGATGGGATTTCACCGTGTTAGCCAGGGTGGTCTCCATCTCCTGACCTCGTGATCTGTCCACCTTGGCCTCCCAAAGTGCTGATTACAAGCGTGAGCCACTGCATCTGGCCCACCATTGGGTTTCTAAAGGGAAATTTTGTATGAACGACACGCACCAGTGGTGCGGAGTACACGGTCTGTATGTCGTATTCCTGATGGCTATCTTTAATAAGTGTTCATCCGGAGGTTTAGTGCATTATTTTGACTTCATCTCGATGGTAATAGACTAATTATCTGTGACTCCCTCCAAGCAGAGGATTTGACAGGGGCTCCAGGACTGGTTTGTTTCAAGATCAGCCTCTAGAATTTCTTCAGCATGCATTGCTGGAGAAGAGTGTCTAGAGAGAAGAGGAATGAAGAAGGAGAGGAATAGGAGGGAAAGAAGAAAAAGAAAGGGGATGATTAAAATGTATTTTTAGTCAGGGCATGGTGGCTCACATCTATAATACTAGCAGTTTGGGAGGCTGAGGTGGGAGGATTGCTTGAGGTTGAGAGTTCAAGACCAGCCTGGGCAACATAATGAGACCCCACCTCTATAAAAAATAAAAACAAATAGCCAAGGTGAGAGAATGAGGCCCTGTCTCAAACAAATGAACAAAAAAATAACCAGGCATGGTGGCACACACCTGTAGTCCCAGCTACTCAGGAGGCTGAGGAAGAAGGACTGCTCTGCCCAGGAAGTCAAGACTCCAATGAGCCTTGATTGTGCCACTGCACTCCAACTTGAGCAACAGGCCATTTCTCAAAATAAATAAGTAAATAAATAAAAATAATAAATATATACACACACACCCACACATACTCATGTAATTTTTAAAACCAAGGTCTCCAGTTACAATTAGAGTCTCAGAAATACGTTAAAACAAAACAGTTCTTTCAAAAATTGCATTTCTGTTGCAATTTACAGAAGTTTTTTTGCTTTAAATTTTGTACTCTTGCTTCAATTTTGCTTTGTTCAAACTTCTCCTCAACCTTACCTATTTAGGTTATGATGTATGTACCTTAAGAATGAACTATCTTATATTAATTGGTCTGATTATTTGCGTAACGTGCAACAAGAATAATTACTTACCATATAGCCTCCTTTTTATCTTTTGTTTTTATTTTTGTTTATTTTTTACTTTTTTTTTTTTTTTTTTTTTTTTTGACAGGGTCTTACTCTGTTGCCTAGGCTGGAGTTCAGTGATGCAATCACGGGTCACTGAGTCTAAACTTCCTCAGGCTCAGGTGATCCTCCTATCTCAACCTCTTGAGTAGCTGGGATTACAGGCACACACCACCATACCAGGCTAACTTTTCTATTTTTTGTAGAGACAAGGTTTCACCATGTTGCCCAAGCTGCTCTCGAACTCCTAGGCTCAAGCAATCTGCCCACTTTAGCCTCCCAAAGTGTTGGGATTATAGGTGTGGGCTACCATGCCTGACTGGCCTCCCTTTTTTTTTTTTTTAAATTGACTTTGCCAGAACATTTTATTTTAATAACGAATTTCAGATTAGACCTTTTAAAAGCCTCTCAAGTCCATCCAAGAATTTATCTGTCCACAAATGCCTGCAAATAAATTAGACTTACTATGATTTCATCTTCAGTAAAATTGGAGAATTGGATAGAAAAATTATGTTTCAACATCTGTTGAAACATGTACATCTGTTATTGGATTCTAGACATCTTCATTATTTTTTCAGTTTGTATTATATATTATATTTTACAATTTGGACTGAATCCTGAATTTTCTTTCTGGCTACAAGTCCCAAACTAACATTTTCAATATTTTTCTCCCATTATTCTGAGTTGAAATAACAAGAAATTAAAACAGCACTTTTTTTTTTTTTTTTTTTTTTTGAGACGGAGTCTCGCTCTGTCGCCCAGTCTGGAGTGCAGGTTCATCAGCAAGCTCTGCCTCCCAGGTTCACGCCATTCTCCTCCCTCAGCCTCCTGAGTAGCTGGGACTACAGGTACCCACCACCATGCTAAGCTATTTTTTGGTATTTTTAGTAGAGATGAGGTTTCACCGTGTTAGCCAGAATGGTGTCTATCTCCGGACCTCGTGATCTGCCCACCTCGGCCTCCCATAGTTCTGGGATTACAGGCATAAACCACATTTCTTAAAGCCGTGCAAACTGGAGCTAGACAACACAAACTTCGGGAGAAAATAACGGCAACTTATAAACAACCTGCATGCCTGCTTACTGATGTATGGATTTCTCAGGAAGTTCACTGGAATGCCTGGTTCAACCTACAACCCAGAAGAATCTGTCACATTGCCACTGCAATCTGAAGAAGCTCACAGACTCTAGAAAAGCTGGTACGTAGACTGACAGCTCCAGATATTAACCTTTGTTTTTCTTCTGTTACTATGAAAATGGCTCTTATTAGAGATCTAATTGCCTTTATTACATATAGAAGTCCATCCCATCTATAATGCCACCTCCTGGAATGGGAAACAGCTGTTTAATTGAACACTTTACATGGTGCGGAGGTGCCATACCCTTTTGAAAAGCCAGATTTCATGAGAGTTCACTATTGTGACGACAGCACCAAGGAGGAGTGGTGTTAAACAATGAGAAACTGCCCCCAGGATCCAATCCCGTCCAGACCAGGCCGTGCGCCAGCATTGGGGATTATATTTTGTTGTTTTTTTTTTTTTTTTTTTTGAAACTGAGTCTCACTCTTGTCACCCAGGCTGGAGCACAATGGCGTGATCTCAGCTCACTGCAATCTCTGCCTTCTGGATTCAAGCAATTCTCCTGCCTCAGCCTCCCCAGCAGCTGGGATTACAGGCATGTGCCACCATGCCTAGCTAATTTTTGTATTTTTAGTAGAGATGGGCTTTCACCATTTTGGCAAGGCTGGCCTCAAACTCCTGACCTCAAGTGATCTGACCACCTCGACCTCCCAAGGTGCTGGGATTACAGGCATGAGCCATTGTGCCCGGCCTGGGATTAGATTTCAACATGAGATGTAGGTGGGAACACAGATCCAAACCATATCACCTATTAATAAGAAAAAGAAAATATACTATCATTTAAAATCACAATTTACTAAATAATTTTACCCATCTACTGTTGCTCAAATCATGTGAATTTTGTGGTTGATACTTTTGTTTTGTCTATACTATATGCTGTTATTATAGAAGTATAACTTTCCCTTCAAAAAGGCTGATATCGCTGCATTGATGAAGTGTCAAATGATCTAAAATACTTTGAGTTTTTCTCTGAGCCAAATATGAGCGATCATAGCCCTAGGCACATTCACAAGAGATCCTGATAACATGTATCCAAGGTGGTGGGGTTACAGCTTGGTTTTATACATTTTGGGGAGATATAAGACATCAATTAATACATGTGAGGTATATATTGGTTTGGTACAGAAATGTGGGACAACTCAAAGTTGGGGTTTACAGGGCAGAGATGGATTCAAAGATTTTCTGATTGGCAGTTTGTTGAAAGAGTTGTGATCTAAAGACCAAGAATCAATAGAAAGGAGTGTCTGGGATAAGATAAGAGGTTGTAGAGACCAAGGTTCTTATTATGTAGATGCAGTCTCATGGATGATCACCCTTAGAGGCAATAAGTGGCAAATATTTTCTATTCAGACCTTTAAAAGTTGCTAGATTTTCAGATAATCTCTTCAGGATTATAAAAAAAAAACCTGAAAAGGAAATGGGATTCTCTACAGAATGTAAACTTCTCCCCAAGAGATAGCTTTGCAGGACCAGTTCTTTGAAATATATTTTGGAATAAAACATTTTTATCTCTTTCAGGGCCTGCTACCGATCAGGCAATGCTATACTAGACTGAGATTGAAAGGTGATGTTTTATTGCTACAAAGGGTCAATGTTGTCAAGCATGAGAACTTTGTTTTAATGTTAATGGTGGTCAATTATGCCTGAATTCCAAAAGGAGGAGGTTATACTAAGGCATGTTCTACCAGCCCTTTCCATTATGGCCTAAACAAAAATTATTTTTTTTAGATTTCTTTGAAATCTTCTTGGCCAGGAGGAGTTGTCTATTTAGTTGGTTAGGGGGCTTAGAATTTTGTTTTTGATTTACATTTCTCCTCTTTCTGGTCAAGATTTTTCAGAAGAAACATCTATGGGCCAACATGATTTGTCCAATACTGTTGCCAGGGTAGTGTGGCTGCCTGCCTTGGGTCCATTCTGTCTGTTGGTGGGACCCCTCTGTCAAAGGAACTTAGAGATGAAAGACTTACAGGCAACTTAAATGTTCTAGGCAAAATGGGAATGAAGGTAGGCAGGTATTCATTAACTTTACAATTCTTTAAGCCATATAAAAGCCAGAAATCAAAAGCCAAAGCCAAAATTACAAACTTGACTTATCTATAACTTATATGCACTGAGTAATTGTAATCCTGGTTTTAGTTATAGCCTTGTAGCAATTAACTACACAAAACATAAATATTTTGTTTAAAAGAACTAAGGAATTGAACAACTTTTGCTATACCATACTGCTTTTTGTGGTCTTCTTAGTAATTTTTCCTGAGGAGGTTGATAATTTTTTTTAACATATATCTGCATAAATCTCATAACTGGGAGTATTATATCCCAAAGGTTTTTCCACTACATATCTTGATACTCTCTCAGTATTTTTTTTTTTTTAATTTTATGAGAAGTAGGAAATTCCTTATGGTTGGGATGGATGAAAATGTGCCAGATAATGACCCAGGAGGCAAAGTCCCTCATTTCACCAGCTGTTTAGGCACCTGTGTGCCCATCCTTGATTTTGAGGGTCTGAATGATTATATCCCTCAAAACCAGTTTTTACAATTTCACATGCCCACTCCTTTTATATAGACCCTTGGCCTAGAGGGAGGATGTTTGCATAGGTTAGCAGCAGGGCATTAGAAATGAAAAACAGATTGGGTCCAGTGGAATTCCAAATGAGGGGGATTGTCAGGCTTTGTGAAATCATGTCTAATCTTCAGAATACGATGATTCTGGTTTTCTTGGAAGAAGTAAAACAATGAGAGATAAATAATGTTAATAATTTAACAATCAAAAGAGAAATCGTGTGTCAGAACAGAAAAAGAAATCTATTTCATTAGGGTGCCAACTAAAAATGTCATGAAGAAAATTTTGACCTGGTTTATCCTTAGAGGCCAATTGTAGCCAAAAAATAATTCATGATTCAATCTATACTCAAAAACAAGGGTCAGGGCTAGAATCCAGTAATAGGTGTATTATAGTTTTCCTTTGAAACATAGTATCTCTCTCTCTAGCTCTTCTTTTCTACTAAAGAGAAATGATAGTAAAACCAATTTGTGTGCAAAATAAGTTTTAGGCTTATGATACTTGGCCTGATTATTTGCCTAAAATGCAACAAGAATTGTTTGGCCATATAGTCTCCTTTCCAGTTGATTTTGCTGGAACTTTGTTTAAGAATGTGTTGTTCTAGTTGGCCGGGCGTGGTGGCTCACACCTGTAATCCCAGCACTTTGGGAGGCCGAGGAGGGAGGATCACGAGGTCAGGAGATCAAGACCATCCTGGTTAACACCGTGATACCTCGTCTCTACTAAAAAATAGAAAAAATTAGCGGGACGTGGTGGCAGGTACCTGTAGTCCCAGCTACTCGGGAGGCTGAGGCAGGAGAATGCTGTAAACCCGGGAGGCAGAGCTTGCAGTGAGCCGAGATCGCGCCACTGCACTCCGGCCTGGGCGACAGAGCAAGATTCATTCTCAAAAAAAAAAAAAAGAAAAGAAAGAGAACGTTGTTCTGGTCAAGGCCTTGGTAAAATAGCTTGTGTTTCCCATTGTGTCGTGTTTCAGAAGAACACTGTTACTGAAATTATACAAATAACCATGCTACCATAAAATAAGAATACTCACAGTTTACAAATTCTGGAGAACCCTGGTAGAGAGAAGAGTAAATCCTGCACACAAAAGTATACTTTACAACCAGAGTAGCAGCCTTCCAAACATAATGTCGATAATTAACCTTAGAAGTGTCATCTACAAACCAAGTAGTTGTCATTGAGAGGTGCTCACAGGCTTTTGCCACAAGCCCCAGCAAACACTTCACAAAGGACTACCAAATGAGTTTGTCCCTACTGGCAATCCAGCTTCTATTTTATGTTCTGTGGGCCTGGGCAATCTTACTGGTTCCCATTTGCATGTCCAATTAATATTAGACAAATGGCAGACTTATATGCCTTATGTTTTAAATATAGGTAGGGGAAATATTCCCTAGTCAGATACAGTATCCATTTTTATAAAACATTTAAGTAAAGAAGTCACAACTACTTCATACAAAGCCTGTTTAAACTTCGTAACTTTCATAATTCTATCAACCCTTGCATTTTTATGATTGGTCCCAGAAGCTTTTCTTCTCTACCCCAAAACCATTTTACCTACACTTGTAAAAAAGTATTTGGGTTCCCAGCAGGGGGTTGAGTCTAGGGACTCAAACCCTTTTGTCATTCTTTATCTTCACTTGCCTCAACATTGCCCCAGGCAATGTCCGCTTTCTCACTGTAACCTATTCCTTTTTATTTTTCTTAGATTTCTTCATTCCAGAGTAAATGCACAAAACTGGTGTGGGGCCCTTTATTGTTGGGGGACCAGCTGGGGTTTCCTGTGGTCCATCTAACCTTCAATAGTGTTGTATTAAGACCTTGCTTTAACACCATAATATTAATTTTATTTATTTCATTTCTTAGTAACTATCTAAAGAGTTCCACTCTTTTGGGATGAGTCCTTTGACTCCGTTTGATCTTTCCTCCTGCCTTTTATTTATGTATTTATGTATTTATTTATTTATTTGAGACAGAGTTTTGCTCTTGTTGCCCAGGCTGGAGTGCAATGGCACGATCTCTGCTCAGCGCAACCTCCGCCTCCTGGGTTCAAGTGGTTCTCCTGCCTCAGGCTCCCAAGTAGCTGGCATTACAGGCATGTGCCACCATGTCCAGCTAATTTTGTATTTTTAGTAGAGACGGGGTTTCTCCATGTTGGACAGGCTGGTCTTGAACTCCCGACCTCAAGGGATCTGCTTGCCTTGGCCTCCCAAAGTGCTGGGATTAGAGGCGTGAGCCACCTTGCCTGGTTTTTTTGTTTGTTTGTTTGTTTTGTTTTTTACTCTAATGTTTTATTAGTATCTATAAGATGAATGAGGGAGAGCTGCAATAGCAAATTTGATAAAGCTTCAGGAGTAATGTCACCTGGGGTGCTCATGTAGAAGGAGCTCCCTTAGCCAGAGCACTTACCGTAACTTGGGTAATGGGCATATTCAGTGGGTAAATGTCTCAGTCATCGTAAAGCCAGTCCCACATGGCTTGCATATGAAGCATATCAGCTGCTGCATCTGGGGTCCTCCACTTGGATTTTATAGGGAGAGCTGGGCAGTCACTTTCTTAGGGCAAACAGACCTTGCAGTGGCTTTTCTCTGGTCCACCAGAGCTGGCTGTTCTATCAAGAATAACTTTCTGTGTTTCTGGATTGCATATACACATCAGCAATTGTTTAATGTGGGGAAAAGAGAGATCAGACTGTTACTGTGTCTATATAGAAAGAAGTAGACATAAGAGACTCCATTTTGTTCTGTATTTGAGATGCTGTTAATCTGTAACCCTACCCCCAACCCTGTCCTTGCAAGAGACATGTGCTGTGGTGACTCAAGGTTTAACGGATTTGGGGATGTGCAGGATGTGCTTTGTTAAACAAGTGCCTGAAGGCAGTATGCTTGTGAAAAGTCATCACCATTCTCTTAACCTGAAGTACCCAGGAACACATACACTGCGGAAGGTTGCAGGGACCTCTGCCTAGGAAAGCTAGGTATTGTCCAAGGTTTCTCCCCATGTGATAGTCTGAAATATGGCCTCGTGGGAAGGGAAAGACCTGATCGTCCCCCAGCCTGACACCCATGAAGGGTCTGTGCTGAGGTGGATTAGTCTAAGAGGAAAGAAGGCCTCTGGGCAGTTGAGATAGAGAAAAGCATCTGTCTCCTGCCCATCCCTGGGCAATGGAACTTCTCAGTGTAAAACCCGATTGTATGTTCTATTTACTGAGAAAGGAGAAAACCGCCTTAGGGCTGAAGGTGGGACTTGCTAGCGGCAATGCTGCTCTTTATGTACTAAAAAGGTTTATGGAGTTGTTTGCATATGCATATCAAGGCACAACACTTTTCCTTAAACTTATTCATGTCACAGAGATCTTTATTCATATGTCGTACTGTTGACCTTCTCGCTACTATGATCCTATTGTGCTGCCACTTCCCATTTTCCGAGATGGTAAAGATAATTATCAATAAATACTGAGGGAACTCAGAGACCAGTGCTGGCGCCGGTCCTCTGTATGCCGAGTGCCGGTCCCCTGGACCCACTTTTTCTTTCTCTATACTTTTTCCCTGTGTCTCATTTCTTTTCTCAAGTCTCTCGTTCCCCTAACGAGAAATGCCCACAGGTGTGGAGGGGCAGGCCACCCCTTTAGTTTAATAGTGAGCTGTGGTTCCTGTATGAACCCAAACATGTTCTTCCATTCTGTAGCATTTAAAATTAAAGATACTTACCTTAAATTATTTATTATTACCATCCATTTTAGTAAAGGTTTCTCAAGAAGCCGATAATACCAACTTACAAAATTGAACAATTTCTTTATATTACACCCTGTGGTTTTAATAGTTACCATCAGGGAATGGTAGGGGGTTGATAAGTGTCTTTCTAAAGTAATAATTGGTCACAGCTAGTGCCAGGGAAAGGCAGTGTCTCAATAGATAGAAACACCTGAAATTTGTGATCAGCAGCTTGACAATAAGATATTAGGAGCTGGGCGAGTGGGCTAACGCATGTGCATTACGAAGCAAGATGGCCGGGTGTGGTGGCTCACGCCTGTCATCCCAGCGCTTTGGGAGGCTGAGGTGGGTGAATCACCTGAGGACATCAGTTCGAGACCAGCCTGGCCAACATGATGAAACCCCATTTCTACTAAAAGTATAAAAATAAGTCTGGTGTGGTGGTGTGCTCCTGTAATCCCAACTACTCAGGAGGCTGAGGCAGGAGAATTGCTTGATCCCAGGAGACGAAGGTTGCAAGGTTGCAGTGAGCCGAGATTGTGCCGTTGTATTCCAGCTGGGCAACAAGAGCAAAACTCTGTCAAAAAAAAAAAAAAAGAAAAAAAAATCAAATTGAAGGCGTTTAACTGCTATATGACCTACCAGGGACTTTGGTAAGGAAAGAATGCCTCAAATGCGTATGCGTACACCTCCAGTAAACACACTGTGCATGTGACCCCTCCCAGGTGCTGTCAGGACAGTGCGCATATGGACAGCCCACCTCGAGGGAAGAATCAGGGGAGAAAGGACACAGAAGTATGCCAACATATAGCATCCTGAGTCAAAGGTCAAACTAGGCACTTGATCTCTCAAGTCATCCACTTGGCCCTCTTCCAAGTGTACTTTAACTTCCTTTCATTCATGCTCTAAAGTTGTTTAATAAATTTACTCCTGCTTTAAATCTTGCCTCAGTCTCTCTTTATGGCTTATGACTCCTTGGTCAAATTCTTTCCTCTGAGGAGGCAAGAACTGAGGTTGCTGCAGACCCATATGGATCCACTGTTGGTAACATTTCCCCCACATTGACCACCGTATTGGTAATCACAAGTGTCAGAGGTACTTTCTGTTGACCTGGCTTAATATTTCCTTTTGTGCATAGCTTTCAGGTGAATGATCTGAACTCAGACAGCATCACATCTATCTTTGGTCCTGTCTTAAGGCCCAACACACGATTGTTTCACATTTGTTTTAGCTATTATGGATAAGTATAATCAACGGATTGAATATTTTGCTTTTTCTGTATTAGTCTGCATTTCCTTATGCATCCTGTGAACCAACCCCCCAGAAGTATAAACAATCTCTAAATTCTCCTGGATCTTCTATCTTTAATAACTGAATGAAGCCCAGCTGCCGCTCCAGTACTATAGGTGACAGGGTGGCCATCCAGAAATCAAAGTTTCTTTATTGCCACACTTTTATTTTTCATCTTTTTATTCATTTAGTTTCACCTATATCATTTTTTCTTTATTTTAAAGCAAACTTTAAATAGCCTCTACACTAGAAAAAAATTACATTTTCTTTAGCAAAAAAACATTCTCATGTTTTTTATAAACTTCACCAGGAACAAATCTTACTAGCCTACTATTTTAACTCTTAGTAACTCTAATTCCCAATGGGACCAAAAACAAAAAACAAAAACTAGATTTAGTTAATTTAACATAACATAACTTAAAGGTTTTAAATTAATAGAGATAATTTTGAGACTAAATTACTCTTACCAAAGATAACTGAAGTCATGTGAACTAAAAGGCATCTGAGCTAGATTCTGTTAGTCTAATTGCTTACTTTTATTTAAACCAATTAATTGAAGTTCTTTCATAAAATTTGATAGTGAAATATCATTTCCACATGACACATATAAACATATAGAAATGATAGGCCCATAGACAGAGGCAGATCTTATAGATTTAAGATTTTTCATTTGCCTGTTTTCAAAACTTTTACCTGCTCTGTTAGACTACTAATCTCTTGATTATCCATTCTATGTTCTAAACAATTGTTGACTAGGCAACTCGAAATTTGCATCTCCAAAGACATGACTTAGGTGAAACAAAGTAAAAAGTTCACATTGCAAAGTCACAGACTTAGATCTAAACCAAGGCAAGGTATATTATGTAAAATTTAAGTCACTGTCTTCCCCATAGGTAAAGTTCCTAACCTTTACTCTCCTACTTTCCACTAGGCACACTCCCTTGAATTGCTAGCTTATCTAATTATGTTTGCTTAAAGAAGTTTCAGAGATGGAATCTTTAGACAATCCAGATGCTTATGGAATTCTCCCCCACCAGGAGATTACTTCAAGGCTGTAGATAATTTACCACACAGTAAAGCCTGAAATGGCGCCAGCCCATTCACCAGATGGGGCAATAACTCAAGATAAGTCATCTGAACAAGTCACAGAGTTCCACCGCTTTGCTCCACTGCATGCCCTCCACACCATACTTTCCCTTCTTAAATCTTGGGATTTTGCCTAAGAATTTTGAAGCAGTTTTATTAAAGTAGGTGCCAAACCACTTCCCCACTGCAAGCTTTGGAAAATAAAGTCACTTTCCTTCTATTACACCCCATCCCTATTATTTGATTTTGCAAGCGGTGAACAGCTGAACCTGCATTTGATTATGTTTGTAGTGAAGAAATATCTTTATAGTTAAAAACAGAAAGATTTGTTTTTGCTGTTCTGCCTCAGTATTTCTGGAAAAATCAAGTGTCTATGTTCTAAGAAAGGCAGAACAAAATCGGAAGGTACACAATTTAATGATTTTTCTTAGAATCTTAAGTTTGTATATGTTGGATTATCTTTAAAATATGAAAATTATCATCATCATAAAGCCTTTTATTTGAATAGCTTTTTATTTCATTTTTTTCTTTATGGCTGTCTTATAGAGTGGTTGGCATCATTGCTATTTCACATGAGAGAGGGTCATGACTCAATTCAGAGGCATAAAAATTATTTGAGGTCTCAAATATTAGAATATTTATTTTATACAAATATATGAAAATGAATTTATATAAGAATGTATCCATGTCCCCCAAAGTACATCCAAATTTACAGGGCATTAAGTTAAGAGAAATTCCAATGTTAGTTCCATAATCTGCAAAGAATGAATTCTTCAGTGAAGCATGAAAAAATAACATAATTTTCCTTCTATCCAAAAATACCGAGATAGTTTTGTTTATTCTCTTCCCTGTCCCAACCGCCAATCCCAGGCTATATCTCAGAACAATTTATTGGTATATATTTTTTGGAAATACACTACTACTATTACATTATCTTTCCATTTTGATAGTGTGTGGGACATAGGCTCTTGGCCCCATAAATTTTCCCTAAAAATCACTGACATGAGGCAGATTGACTACTAGGAGTAAAGGCATGCAACATATTTTTAACACATAAAAATGAGAATCTTCAGAATGAAAACCCCCCTTCCCAATGAGTTACAGAAATGTACCATTTTGAAGTTACAGGAAAAAAAAAATGTGGGCTTAAATCCTGGTAAAATGGTTTATGGGAGAGAGAAGAAGCTTAGTGAGCAAAGGTGGACTTGTTACATAGATGAAGTCTACCTCAGAAAAAAATAAATGATAAATGTTTCTTTGTAGACTTGTAAAAGTGTCTGACATTCAATCCCTCCTGGATCTTTGGAAAGACATAGAAAGGAGCAGGGGAATGGCTGCATTCATGGAGATTCCCTACAGATGCAAATTTTCACCGCTTAACACAGCTTTTGCAGGACCACTTCTGCCAGGATATAGCTAAGAGGTAGCTATTTCAACATAGGTCAAAGAAATATATTTCGGGGTAAAATATTTTAATTCCCTTCAATAGCTAACTATTATTTTATAATATTATGGAAAAGTATATAATAGTGTGTGTGAATGGTAAAATGAATTTGTAAGATTCCACTACGATTGGATGTAGTGAATAAAATTAAGTGGTTGGACTAGAAGTTCTTTCAGGCCCTTTTCAGTTATATCCATTATAAGTTTTTACTTTCTTTGTTTTTTAAAAAACATCATTTAAACTAAGATATTAGGTGATTAAAAGTTCATTGGAATACAATATCAAAGTTAATAGCTACTTTAACTGAAGGACAGATAGTATGTAATAGAGAAGAATGACAGAAATAGCACTGGTAGTTCCATGGATGGGAATAAGATGCTAAAACACTATGATTCCTGCTGAAACTAATTACTATTCCCTCAATTACCAGTTTAAAAATATACCCCCAAGCATTTTACTAACAATTTTTGTAAATGATATTAAAGCCTATTCAACTTTCCTGGAACAACTAATGAGAAGCTTGTTCCATAAAAACAATAAAAACATGTTTTTCTACAGTGATTATTAATGTAAAACTTTAGTTAATTTAGTTGCACAGTGTTTATGATGAGAAAGAAGCTACCTTTGCAGAAATTGAAAAATTATTATAGTGAAAGAGATCAGACATAATTGACTCCATCTTGCTTCTACCTTTTAAACTGTCCTTGTTCATTTGGGGAACATAGGTCAAACTACTCTTGGGAAAGAATTTAGTTATGATTTGACTCTGAAACAAAAATGATAATATCCCGTTTCCGAAAAGTCCCCCTTCTTTCCTGGGGATCAGTTTGCCTTTGTAGGACTAACAAATTAGCTACAAGATTAGAAATTATGGTTTAAGGGTCAGACAGCCTCTGGCTGCAAGAGTCTGAACCTACCCAAATTGCTCCTGGGGATAACATTACTACTGTAAAGCCTAAGATCAATACTTGAGATGTTTTGCAGACCCTGCACTCAGTGGATCAGCTGACACCACCCAGACTGGTAATCTGGGTCAACCAGTTCTGCGATCCCACCCAGGAATGGAAGACAGCAATGATTCCATCTCCAACCTGACCAATCAGCACTCTCCACTTCCTGAGCCCCTACATGCCAAATTATCTTTAAAAACTCCCATATCTGAAGGCTTGGGGAAACTGATTTGAGTAATAATAAAACTCTGGTCTCCCACACAGCCAGCTTTTCGTGAATTGCTGTTTCTCCATTGCAATTCCCCTGTCTTGATAAATGGTCTCTGTCTAGGCAGTGGGCAAGGTGACCCCGTTGGATAGTTAAAAGAATGATGCCTAATTTCTCTAAAAATGTTTTCTACTCTTTTTCGTATTTTAACCTTCTCATTCTATGTGTGATTTCTTTCCTTGTCTTACTTCTTCCACTTATAAGTTGACTTTTACTTTGAAGAAAATTTAGTGTAAATTATATTCAATCTGTCTCTTCAATCTTCAAGATTATACAAAATATACTGCTCATTAAAGTTGCTGAGAAGTTACATTTTCAAGCTATTTTGTAAAATTATGTAGAGAACAACTTATCCAAATATATACAAACATATTTGATTGGAAATTTACTCAGGCAGGATTTTAAGTTTTTGTTGGATTTCCTTTAAAATTATGAAATATTTGAGGGGATGTAATCCTTTACTCTCTTCTCAAGGATCTTAATCCCAGAAAAGTAAATTATACTACCAGAGACAAGAGACAAGTAAATAGCATATCTGCAGTTAGATATACTTTCATACATAGCCCACATTCTGGGTCCTTTTTCAGTACAGTATAAAACATATATTCAAGCTCAGCACCTACTACTTATCATTTAATAGGAACAATAGAGATGAAATTACTAGTACATAATAAGAGATTAGATTCATTTCAATGACTTTAACTATTTGTATCTAAAATTTTTCTAAAGAAGTCTGGAAATTATCTTTAAAATGGTACAATTAGCAATTATTTTATAATCTACATTCATTTTGCACGGAGGACTTAAATAATCCACGTATGTGTTGCTTGAAAGTATTTTACTATGTAAAATAAATATACCACAAGCTTTAATTGAAATTAAAAGTATGTTCTAAAATGTTAATATTTTCCTAGATGAAGTTTTGCTCTAGCTGTGGAGAATAAAAGAAGAATTTGGCCAACCACAGTGGCTCATGCCTGTAATCCCAGCACTTTGGGAGGCCAAGCTAGGCAGATTGCTTGAACCCAGGAGTTTGAGACCAACCTGGGCAACATAACCAGACCCCATCTCTACTAAAAATAAGATAAATTAGCCTAGCATGGTGGCTCACACCTGTATTCCCAGCTACTTGTTACTGGTGGAAGGTATTCGAATAACTGGTGGTGAATTCGTATGGGTCTGCAGCAACCTCAGTTCTTGCCTCCTCAGAAAAAAGAATTCAGCTGAGGGACATAAGGCACAAAAAGAGACTGAGACAACTTTTAGAGCAGGAATGGAGTTTATTTAAAAAGTCTTTAGAACAGGAAAAAAAGGAAAGTATGCTTGGAAGAGACCCAAGGGAGCACCAAGGTTAAGCGCCCTGTTTAACCTTGATATTAAAACTTCATAGGATGGCCCCTTTCCCATGATTCTTCCCTGTGAGCTGCCTGCATGCTCAGTGCCTTTCTTACTCTCAGGAGGTGAGCATGCTCAGTGTGTTTAGGAAGTTGTGCGCATGCCCATTTGCAGCTTTTTCCCCCTTCTTCTGCCATGATCCCCCGGAAGGTCATATTCCGTCATTTTGTCTCTTAGTGTACCTGCCCAGGAAGTTGCTTCTCCATGGCATCTGCATCCACCAATTAATGCAGGTGCAACAGGTGTGGATCATCAGGACTGGCTGCCAATTTATCACTTCTAGAGAGGCAATGTGACAATTGCCAAACCACCACCAGACATTCCTAGTGGATGGGGAAGAACCCTCTCCAGCCTCGCTCATGCCTAACAACCCATAACATATTCAGCAGGGTGAGGCAGGAGGATTGCTTGAGCCTGGGAAGTCAAGGCTCAGTGAAAATAATATCTCCAATAAAATGTATTTATAAAGAAAAAAGGATCAACATTACAATAAAGAGTTGCTTTATCGTTCATGAAATCGATTTTACAAAAATCCACATTTGAATATTTTTATTCTTATAGACTCTTGATTTAATTCATCCCTTTGTTTCAGAAATGTAATAATTTCTACTAATGTTAAGATCAGGGCACCAAATATTTTAATATTTCTGCTGAAATAAATGTATTATTAGTCTTTTTTCTTTCTTTTTTTGAAGACATAAAAATGGCCTCTATTGGTGCTCTGGATAAGGTCTAATAGTTTCAAAAATATTAGTACTTGGATATATAGTTAGAAAATTAAGAGTAGGGAAAAATAGAAAATTAACTATAACAGTTTTACTACAATTGCTTCCTTTGAATGTAAAGCTAGTAAAGCATTCTTGCCTTTCCCAAATGATAAACATTTTATTTGTGAGTCTGTGGATGTCCAAATGTCCACATGTCTTTCTAGGTGTAAATGCTAATTTTGCTTATAAAAATAATAGTATCAAAGTCCTCAATTTTTAAATTTAACATAAAATATTAGGTAAATGAATTTCTAAGTCAGTATGTATATAGCTTTACCTCAAAATATTTGTTGGTTAAATGTATAACGTAACCTACAAAATTCACTAATGGATACATGTACAATGATCAATTTATTCACTAAAGATATTCAAATAAGTTGTTCTAATTTTGGAACTATTACTTGCAGTGCAGTGAGATAAAAGAAACTGAGTTACCGGCCATCACTTGAAATTTCCAATTAAAGTTTGGCATGTGGAAAACTAGCCTCAATTATAGTATTGCTCTTGTCCACAGGAACTTCAAAGAATATATAATGATTGGTAATAGTGATACATAAATGCAATTGAAATGAGATCTTTTGCAAGGTACTTTGCTGGGGAGGGATTGGGAGTTGTTAAATCCTGTTAACACAATCTGAAAGCCAAGATAAAATCAAATGTCTTATGCCAGTTTTAGTGACATTCAAATGTTGCACCCATGGCAGAATTTGAAGAGTAGAGCACTATAAAACAGACTTTTTTTTTTTTTTTTTGAGATGGAGTTTCACTCTGTTGCCCAGGCTGGAGTGCAGTGGTGCAATCTCAGCTCACTGCAACCTCCACCTCTCAAGTTCAAGTGATCCTCCTGCCTCAACTCCCCTAGTAGCTGGGATTACAGGCATGTGCCACCATGCCTGCCTAATTTTTGTATTTTTAGTAGCGGTAGGATTTCACCATGTTGGCCAGGCTGGTCTCGAACTCCTGACCTCAGGTGATCCACCTGCATGAGCCTCCCAAAGTGCTGGGATTACAGGCGTGAGCCACCATGCCCTGCCTAGATTTCTTAATTAAAGCAAAGCTCAGGAGTAAAAATCCTTTCATGCCAGCAAAATGCAAACCATTTTTTGAAAGTGTGCCAAGCAAATAAATAGCTGAGAGTGAAACACATTTTAATCTTGCTCTGCCATAACAAAGAAGATCAGGTTGTGGCACTTTTAGAGTTAATTTCAAAGTAAAATAATTACAGAAGTGTTTTGTTTTGTTTTGCTGTTTGTTTTTTGTTTTTTTGTTTTGTCATTTAGAAATCAACATTACAGGGAGAAGCGAGTCCATACCAATCTTTGGACTTCTGTAACTTAGCTTTTACTATTCAATTTACATTTAACACCAAGTCTCTTATTATTTAGGTAAGATGTAACCATTCAACAATCTGGAGTTAATATTATTGTACATTACTATTGTAAAAATAAAGAGTTGTTTTTAACTTAAAATGCCTTAAACAGGGTTGAATAAATCATGAAAGGCAGAACAGAATAAATGACAACATAGTAGCTGGAAAGAAATAGAAATGGCTTAGTTCAGAAGTGTTTATATTTTTATTTTTCTCTTATCTTCTTGTATTTCATGGAATAGAGAGTATAAAGGCTGCAATGAAAGACACATCAACATTGATTCAGAAGAAACGAAAACAAAGCACTTAGTCACAATAATATAACTCAATTCTACATCATGGAAAATTTGAAGCTGGAAATGTGGCAGAGACATCAGGTAATGAAACCATTTTCCATAACCTCAGTGAACTTTAAAATGCTGTTAGATATTTACAAACATATGCTTTGCCTGGAAGGAGTCTCAGTTTTCAGCAAATATTCTAAAGTATATACATACAATAAAAGTGTTAATCATTTTTTTTTCAGCCCTTCTCATTAACCTTTGCTCTACAGACTACTGACTTGACCCATCTACTTTATTTTCCTCCACAGTCACTCAAGAAGCATTCTTCCACTTCTTGGCTAGTAATTTGGACTTTTTTGAAGTCTAGGTGGTCGGATAAGAGGTTAATTTGACAGAGAAGGATGACATTAAGGCTAGAATTTGGACAGAATTGATTCTGAGAATGTTTTATAAAGTTATAGAATAAGATGTATAAAAAAGTAGATGGTGGGATCATTATTATGGCCGGCTATGTATGTTGCCTTTTCACCATCTAAACAATCACAAACAGTATTCATTTTTTTATCTAAATTGCGTTTTGGTGGTAAATGGGATGTATTTTTAACCAAGAACCACTTTGACACGGAAAAAGAAACGTGATGTCCTATTTTCAATAGGAAATGTACACAGTATTCACATATATTTGTGTATTCTTCTGAAATCAGTTTATCTTTATATCCATATTTACATCCTAAACATGTCAATATTTTATACCTCTAACACAATTTGAAAGTGATTAAAGTTCATAGCATGTATACCTTATTGGGTTGCAACTATAAAATAATTATTTTCAGGTTTGTAAGATGATGATTAAAAATGTAATGCACGTTTATAAAATGTTCACCATAAATTAGGTCCTTTACTTACATTCCTTTCACTGTTTTATAATAACTAATCATATTGCCTTCATTTAACTGGCTCACACATAGTGTGTGAATCACTCACTATTTGTATTCCTGTGTGAAGTACAAATATATATATGTGTTAACTTCCCAAATAAAATATTTCACTGAGAGAAGATAATGAATTAAATGGATTTTTTATTATAGGCAGCATCTAAGTTAGCAAAAACAGGATGAGTAATTGATTAAACTGCTTGATTCCTTAAGAAAAAGTATGCATGCAAGTACATTACCTTATTATCCAGAGTTTTAACATTCATATCCAGTAAAACGTCTAGTCTTATTTATAAGGAAATAGATTAGAAACCTATTTCCTAGAATACCTACAATATATTGTAGGTATTCTTTAAAAATCAATTCTTCCTCCTTCACTTTCCCTCCAAAACAAACTTTGATTTGAAAAACTTAGTAATAAGTAATGACCATTTATTTGCTGCTGTGAAAAATAACTAAAAATATGATATTTTTGACCTTTTAAAATATCAAATCATTTATTCTAACCTTTCGGAAATCAAATTTGTCACACTATATTTGAAAAATAACATTGAACTATAATTTCAGTTACATGTATTGTACACTCTGAATCTCATTTCAAGAGAAAATTAACTAATGTGGGAGTAAACACTGCCTACTACTGCCCTGAGTTTAACCTCTTTTGATATATTCATCAATCTGTTAATTATTATTCATCAAAAGTACTGCATGATTAGAGATTAGAAAAATAGGGCCAGAGAACCCACAATAGTAGCAATAGAGACAACAGCAGTAAGATCACCAGCTGTTACTACCCCTGCTATAATTAATATTTGTGATTCTGAAAATAACAGAGAAGCTTACAAAAAAGCACAGATGTGTAACTGTGGTGAATTTATATTTCAAGAATGGATTTTTCATCTTTGGAGAAAATAGATTTTGCTTAGATTGAAGGAAGAAAAATATAAGTGAAGAATGGATAAAATACAGATGCAGTTAAAATAAACAAATCTTTAAGGTGAACCAATTCCATCCTAACTTAAAAATCTTTACTGGATTTGTTTGTCTGAACTACTACAGGACCAAGTAATAACATGAAACAACAAATATATTTTAACAATTATAATGAGAAAACCTCTTTTTTAGCCTATTTCACATACATTGGTGTGCTATGTGTGGATCAGCTTGATCTTTTCCACGCTTTTTTTAAGGCTTTTTTTTACAGTGGGTCTAGAGTAGTCTTTCCTTTAGTTTAGTCCCTATAACATGATGGAGCTCTTTGAAAGCATCTACTAAGCACCCCAAATATGCCACAATATTTCCCTACTCTGTGTAGTAAATCAAAATGATTCACAGCCTTGGGGTTGCTCAGGGAATTTTCCAGCTTACAGCTTCCCAGACATTGTCTTTTTCATTGTCGTTGTGGTTTGGCCTCCTAAAGTTAAACTTAATGAATGTAGAGATTGATATTCAGACAAAGAGAGAGAGGAGGCTTTTAAGCAGATTCAAGTTTCCCGGCGTTGATCTCTCTCTTCAGTACTCTGCCCCAACATTCCCGTTGCCACACCCTCCTTTAAATGAAATTTAGTTCTCTTTACCTTGCCAAAATTACTAATCTCTCTTGAGTTCTCCTTCTTTTGCCATGACCACGCAATTATCTCCAGGCAGAAAGCCAGGGTGATGGGAGGGCTTATCTCATAGTTGTCCTCCTCTCAGAGATCACTCCTGCCCTGCCGGTTGTCAAATATCTAAAAGCAATGGTCTCATCTATTTTCTCCATTTTTATTGTTGTTTAATATGTGAGGGCGAGTCTCATCCAATTACTCCTTCATAGGTGAAAACTGTATAGATTTTTCCTCCTTCTCCTTAATAACTACAGAATTTAACAATTGTTCTTGTGGATAAATTTGGCCATGGCCTGGGTCCTCCAGTATCTGCCTGCAGCTCGTTGGTTTCATTGTTTTAGCAGCTGTGTTTCATGAGTCTTACAATCCCAAGGTCTCAGCCTTCTACCAGAATTTGAATTGACATATTCACAGAGTCAGACAGGCTTCAGAAGGCAGATAAACTCTTAGATTTTTCTTTGTCTAATATCTTAATCCTTTAAGTGCCATTGCCTCCATCGTTCTTTGGCTTCAAATGCCTGAATTTTATGTAAATATTTTACTTATTATTTTACTCTTACCCTTGGTCTTTCTTTAGCTATTCCATTTCACTTGAAAGCAGTTCTTATCTCTATTTTCAAACTAACTTCCCATGCTCTGGAATTGTTAACCAGATTTATCTTTCACAACCTCAATAAACCTATGAAAACACTGTGTACAATTGAATGAACATTTTACAAATGTATAAGGAATAAACTATATTATTATAGTTGTGGGCGTTTGGAAAAGGAAATAAATTAGTGAATATTGTACACATGGACTATACATATCTTTTTATTATTTAACATTTTACAAGAAACCATTATTTTATTAAATAGGTGCTTTTAAAATCCAATAAAATAAATTACAAATAATAATTGACAGCATATTACCTATGGATGAATTCTAAGCTTCATAAGTATCACCCAATTACCACTTAGTGTGGCTTGTCAGTCTCTCTCCAGTGTCACCTCTGACTACATTCTGCCTCCAACTTTGCACTCCAGAAACAAGAAAACAATTCTAATGTCTTGCATGTGGCATATGAATTACTGCTTGTGCTCTCCCCTAATCCTCTAATGTATGTTCAAAAGCAATCTCTGCTTAAAGTTTCTCTCCCATCACACTAAGTCTGGGCCATTTTTACAAAATTTATCACTATCAAAACTATCAGATCGCTTTTTTTTCTAGCATGTGTTTAAGCTACCCAGTGTTAGTAATAGTGGGCATCCTTTAACTTTAATCTTTTGAGAATCACTGTATCTAGTCTTATCTCTTACAGATATTAGGGAGGCATTTTGTGGAATTGAGTTAATTTACAATAATCAAAATCCTTATAATTTCCATGTAAATAGTACTTTGATGGTGAAAGAAATAGTTATATACAGAAAAAATTAGGTGTTAGAATAAAGTGTCTTGGTTCCCACATTTGCCTGAAGAACAGCCTCTGATATATAAAAGTACATTGATATGTTGTAATTTATTTTTGTAAATTCCCAATTTCCTCCAAAGGTATGATTTAGATACTGTGAAGAATATAGTCTCTAGAGTCTGTTGAGCAGACATTATGGGATTATGTATTTCTTAAAAATAACACTCAAATATATTTGTAGTAAAAATTAGAAAGTTGAAAAAGTAATTAGACTAACATAATTACTTTGAACATAATCTCATCCCATTTGGGAAAATACAGACTCTATGAAACAATAATTTGTATGCTGTATTTATTTTCTAAATAGACTATCAGTTTGTACAGAATGAGTACTATTTACATATTTTGAAGGCAGTGCTTGCCATCAACAGTGTCTATATAGCACCTTAAATAGCAATCACATTATGCAAGTTTAAATAAATTGTGGCTTAATTAACTTTTTGCCTACCTAAGTGTAGCTTTTCTAAACTAAACCAGTTTAGAAAATACTGGGTCCTAGCCACTGCCAAGGACCTCAATCGTATCAGTTGTTTATTATTCCATAGTATTTGAGATTTGGGGGATCTATGGTTTATATTCATAAATGTACAAATTTATTGCATTGATAAACACTTTAAAAATATTATTATTATTATTTGAGATGGGGGTCTCACTTTGTCACCCATGCTGGAGTGCAGTGGTGCAATCACGACTCACGGCATCCTTGCCCTCCTCAGGCTCAGGTGATCCTCCCACCTCAGCCTCCCGAGTATCTGGTTCTACAGGCACGTGTCACCACACCAGGTGAGTTTTTGCATTTTTTTTAGAGACAGGGTCTCCTCATGTCGCCCAGGTTAGTCTCTAAGGGCCATGAAGAAAATAGAAATAGAAATATGTCGGTACTATTTTTTAACCTTGTATTTATTTAAAGCTGCGTAAACATGCTTAATATTGAAAAACCAATTTAATGTATTCATTTTATCAAGAAAATATGCTATAATTAATAAAAATAGTTTATTGCACATGAAAGAAGATTCAAGCTATTACAATTAAAAAATTATTGTAAAATTCAAAAATTTTAAAATTAGATGATACCTTTCTAACACCTATTAACATTTCCTAATTTATATATATTACATAAACATTACATAAAATATATAATAATAAAAAATATATAAATTTCTGTATGTTAAACACTTCATATTAGACAGATTTTAAAATAGGTTTTGGGTAACAGAAATTTTGAAGACAGGATACTTAGAAGAGCTAATTATTTAACAGAAGAGCTAATTATTTAATATAACAGAGATCTTATCATCTTATGGAAGAGTGAGAAAGTAGGAAGTCTTTCATAAAAAAACAGCAAGTCACTGAGAGAAGTTTGTTTGCACATTCCATAAACACATATAAAAATCTCTGCAAAAAATGATTGCATTTTAGCTACGGTTTTTTTTTCCCTTCTAACTAGCCAGATATTGTCTCTTTAGTTGTGCTTTGTGTTTATATTTTATCAAACTCTAATTTCCTTTGGTCCCTGAGCTTTTCAAATGATGTATACTGCCATCACTGATCTCTTAGGTCACCACATTTAATGGTGCACAAAATTTATACTACCATCTGATAATATCTGCAATCTACTTTAGCCTTCAATCTCATCAAAGACCTGTTGACTCTCTCATTTTATTTTACTTTTAACTGTCTAAAGTACAATTTAATTAAAGAGAGAATTTAAATGTAAATTTCTTTTTTTTTTTTCATGAATTTTATAATTTTGGACACTTCTTATCTCTGAATGCCCATCTCTCATGGTGCTTGACAGGAGTGACCAAGATGTCCAGGATTAAATAGTATGTTGTTATTGTTCTTTAGGATAGTTGGATTTAGAAATGAGCACATATATTTAAAAAAAATGTCTAAGCAGGGTAATTCCTGAATTCAAGCGATTCTCCTGCCTCAGCCTCCCTAGTAGCAGGGATTATAGGTGCATATCACCGTGCCTGGCTAATTTTTTGTATTTTTAGTAGAGACGGGGTTTCACCGTCCTGACCTCGTGATCTGCCTGCTTTCGCTTCCCAAAGTTCTGGGGTTACAGGTGTGAGCCACCACATCCAGCCAGATTTTACATTAATTAAAATATTTTATCTTAATAAAAACTCTATGATGTGTACCTAATTATTATCACTATTATAGGTAACTATAATGAAATATAGAGACATTTTTCAAGCAGCAAGGTGTCTGATATCAATTCATGTAGTTTGGCTCCTGAGTCTGCATACCTAATTACTTTCTCTGAAGCCTTTAATATCATTGATATATATCTTTGGTCAATATAATTAAACTAGTTTTCTCTTTCTAGTTATTCATTATAAAACATCACCAGAGTTTTTTCTGTGAATATTGGCCACATTCTAAATTTGCATACCTTTAATGAAGTATGAATTTTTCTCATCTAATCTACCTTATTTACTTATGGTAAATGTCTTTGCCCTTTCTACATCAGGGTTGTGACTTCTGCTGAAAAGCAAAGTGCTGTGATTTATCTCAAAACCATCGATAATCTTAACAATCATTACCATTTTCAATAGTTACAAATATCATCCAGAAGAAACCTTATAGAAATATTCTACTCATTTATACCATCACAAATAATAGAAAGAGGAACATGTCCAACATGTTCAGTGTAGCTGGTGACTCAAGTGAGATGGTGAGACAACTAATCTTTGGCTCTAGTATTTTGGAGACCATTGACGATATTGATAAGAGCTAATTTGGTTGACTATTGGAAGCAGACAATAAACAGAGTGAGTTCAAGAGAAAATTGGAAGAGAGGAATCAGAGAAACAGAAAAACAAAACAAAACAAAACCAAGAAAACCCCCAAAAAACCCCACCACATCTAAGGAACTGAGCTGCAATATGAAGAAATCAAACTTGGTTTCTGGAGGGTAAAGTGTAATTGAAAAAGATTATTTGTTTAAATGACAGTATATATGTACGTTGATGGTTACAATCTAATAAAGAGATGAAAATTAATGGTATAAAACTAAGAAGGCATAATTGCTGAAACCATATTTTTGACTACACAAGAGGTGAAGGGTTTTAACTGCATGAAATAAAAGGTTGACCACAGCTAGATGCATTGCCAGTTTATTCTCGACAAAAGAAAGAGCACAGCATGAAAGTACTGGCCCCAAATGAAAGTACTTTTGCAGTAGTTGTGGTGGCAATGTGTGGAGTTCTTATTTGATTGTTTATACTTTTTCAGAGAAATAGAATGTGATGATCTACTAGGAGAAATGTTGTGGAAGAAATATTGGATGTTTGAGGAAAGAAGAGAAATAGTCAAAGATTGTGAGGAGATGAATGGATTAAGAAAATATGATATGACTTTTGGACAGCACTATAATCTCATCAAGGGTTAGAATCAAGAATTTAAAATGAGAACAGCCAGCAGAGAGCTGTATTTTTCTCAAGCCACATTGCTCTATATGTGTATAGACATGAAGGAAGAAGTGAAGTGAATACTGTTAGACTTTCCAATATCTATAATCTGTGCTGATGCCTAAAAATTTAATAATTATGCATAGCTTTAAAAAATTGCACGTATCAAGTAACTTTTTCCAAAAACTTTACCTATATAAATCCTTTAATCTTCAAAGCAACTCATTAGATTGACAAGATTATTTCCCTTAATTTTACATGAATAAGATGACATGAGTAAGTTAAAAAACATGTCCAAGTCACACAGCTAATAGAGGCAGAACATAACTTTTAAACTATACATTGTTATATTACCTATTTTTATATTGTTTTATTTTCTTATCTTTTGTTAGTAATATTTTGAAGTATCAGCTTTTTAGGGGTATTAGTAGTGCTGTTAGGCCTGTCTAAAATTCAAATTATGAATCTTGCCAAATTATGTATGGGAAACAAAAGGATTGTCACTTTTGGTAATGATCTTTTGTTAAACTCAGTGGCTTGTCTTTATTGTTGTCAGAAGAAGAGAAAGAATAATAAAATTTCAGCAACAAGTCTTAATATTTTATAAAGAATCACTGATTTTGGTAGAACCCACTAGGCAAAGGAAAATGTGTAGCTTCATGATCTATAATGTATCACTATTAATTGTATAGTTACTTTTTTCACAACTTGTTATCAGGCTGTTCCACTTCAGTCTATTTGCTAACATGTCCTCATCTTTCTATCCTCTTAACATTTTCGTGTCTCAGGATTCAGTACTTATACCACTTCTTACTTTTGTCTTCACTTAACCCTTATATGATCTCATTAAATCTACAGCTTTGAGTGCCATTTGTATTAGTTAATCAACTAGTGTATTAAACCCTATTTCTAACGTCCTAACACAGCACACTCTTACTCTCCTTTCTCATTTAACACACGCAATACAGGTTAATAGATTGTGTCTGCTTATTGAAGATACTGCTTATTGAAGTGTCGGTTTCTTCACTATCTCAAAACCTCATCTCAGAATGAGGCTTTAAGGGTGTTTCAAAGCATGGGAATATAACATGAAAAATTATGCTCTGACTTGGAATGCTTCTAACCAAAGGTGACACATATTAGTTCCATTCAAATATTGTTGGCTAACAGAAGTCATGTGGACATATCTAACTTAAAGTCAACAAGTAGCCCTTATATTTAGGGAGGGGAAGAGAACTGGAAATATAGGTAAATACTAGTAATGCTTACCATGTCCAGATAAATAGTAATAACTTATGAATTTGTATCTTTAGCCTTGACTTTTATGTGTAACTCTTTTTTGTTTGTTTGTTTGTTTGTTTTGAGACGGAGTCTCACTCTGTAGCCCAAGCTGGAGTGCAGTTGTGTGATCTTGGCTCATTGCAACCTTCACCCTTGGTTTCAAGCGATTCTCCTGCCTCAGCCTCCCAAGTAGCTGGAACTAGAGGCGTGTGCCACCACAGACAGTTATTTATTTATTTATTTTTTCATATTTTTAGTAGAGACGGGTTTTCACCATGTTACTCTGGATGGTCTCGAACTCCTGGGCTCAAGTAATCCACCCGCCTTGGCCTCCCAAAGTGCTGGGATTACAGGTGTAAGCCAACGCATCCGGTCATGTGTAACTCTTATATTCCAATACCTATACAAGATCTTTACTTCCGTATCTAATAAGCATATGAGTTTTAACATTCACAAAAACAAACTCCTGACCTATCCTATTACACTTGCTCATCCTATAATCTTCTAAGTCCGTTAATCAGGCCAAAAAGATCTTGGATTCCTCCCTCTCTTTCATTGTTTCTTACACTCCATATCCAATTCATCATCAAGTACTACTGAGTCTATCTTTAAAATATATCAGAAATGTTACTACATATTAGCTTCTAATAAGTAACTGGTCAACCTGGTCCAAACTACTTTCTCCTCAATTATAGCTAAAATGATTCTCGGGAAACATAGTAATGTTTTCATATTATACTCAAAGTAAAAGCTAAAGAACTCAAAGACCTTAAAATTTCTCATAAGGCATCCCTATGAGTTATAAACCAATCTCCTGTGCTTTTAAAAATCTACTTACATGCCGGGCGCGGTGGCTCAAGCCTGTAATCCCAGCACTTTGAGAGGCCGAGGCGGACGGATCACGAGGTCAGGAGATCGAGACCATCCTGGCTAACACGGTGAAACCCCGTCTCTACTAAAAAATACAAAAAACTAGCCGGGCGACGTGGCGGGCGCCTGTAGTCCCAGCTACTTGGGAGGCTGAGGCAGGAGAATGGCGTAAACCCGGGAGGCGGAGCTTGCAGTAAGCTGAGATCCGGCCACTGCACTCCAGCCTGGGCGGCAGAGCGAGACTCCGTCTCAAAAAATCAATCAATCAATCAATCAATCAATCAATCTACTTATATTTTTTATACAGTCTACCATTGGCATGGACCAATGGTCCGTGGGCATTTACCAGTCTATGAGCATTTAGGTTGACTCCATGTCTTTGCTATTGTGAATAGTGCTGTGATGAACATAAACATGCATGTGTCTTTATGGTAGAATGATTTGTGTTCCTTTGGATATGTATGCAATAACATGATTGCCGGGTTGAGTTCTTTCAGAAATCGCCAAGCTGCTTTCCACAGTGGCTAAATTAATTTACACTCCCACCAGCAGTGTATAAGTATTCCCTTTTCTGTGCAACCTGGCTAGCATCTGTTATTTTTTCTTTTCAGTAATGGCCATTCTGACTCGTATGAGATGGCATCTCACTGTGATTTTGATTTGCACTTCTCTCATGATTAGTGATGTTAAACATTTTTCATATGCTTGTTGAGTACGTGTATGTCTTCTTTTGAAAAGTGTCTATTTGACAGGTGCAGTGTCTCATGCCTGTAATCCCAGTGCTTTGGGAGTCCAGGGTGAGCAGATCACAAGTTCAGGAGTTTCAGACCAGATTGACCAATATGGTGAAACCCTGTCTCTACTAAAAATACAAAAAAACTAGCTGGGTGTGGTGGTGTGTGCCTGTAGTCCCAGCTATTCAGAAGGCTGGGGCAGGAGAATTGCTTGAACCCAAGGTGGGGGTTGCAGTGAGCAGAGATTGTGCCACTGCACTCCACCCTGGGCAACAGAGAGAGACTCTGTCTCAAAAAAAAAAGAAAGAAAGAAAGAGAGAGAGAGAGAGAGAAAGAAAGAGAGAGAGAGAAAGAAAGAAAGAAAGAAAGAGAAAGAAAGAAAGAAAGAAAGAAAGAAAGAAAGAAAGAAAGAGAGAGAGAGAGAGAAAGAGAGAAAGAGAGAAAGAGAGAAAGGAAGGAAGGAAGGAAGGAAGGAAGGAAGGAAGGAAGGAAGGAAGGAAGGAAGGAAGGAAGGAAGGGAGGAAAGAAAGAAAGAATAGTGTCTCTTTATGTCCTTTACCAACTTTACACCATGAAATATGCAACCATAAAAAGAACAAGATCATATCCTTTGCAGCAACATGAATGGTGCTGGAAGGCATTATCCTAAGCAAACTGACACAGGAACAGAAAACCAAATACTCCATGTTCTCACTTATAAAGTGAAGCCCAAATATTGAGTACATATGGACACAAAGAAGGGAACTGACACAGGGGCCTACTTGAGGGTGGAAGGTCGGAGGTGGATGAGAACCAAAAAATTACCAATCAGGTACTATGCTTATTGCCTGGGTGACAAAATAATCTATATGCCAAACCCCTGTGACACGCAATTTACCTGTATAACAAACCTGTACCTGTACCCCTGAACCTAAAAGTTAAAAAAAAAAAAAGAAAAAATCTACCTGTAATTTTTTCCACTACTTTTTTGCAGCAACATTGACCTCCTTGCAGTTTCTTGCACACATGTCGTATCCTGTTTTGAGGCTTTTGAATTATTTTGTTCTCTTTGCCTGTAATAATCTTTACAATGGGTAACTTGACAGTTTCACTACCTTATCCCAATAATCAAAGTTAACATCACTAGTAATGAGTACTGCTGATATTATATATTCTTTGATAAACACAGTATGAGTTATATTTCACCTTAGTGGTATTCTTCCTCCAAAATCCATAATCCTAGTGTAATTATGAGAAAATATCAAACACACCCAAATTAAATGACATTTTAGAAAACATTTAGGCAGTGCTTTTCTTTTTCTTTTTTTATTATACTTTATGTTCTAGGGTACATGTGCACAACGTGCAGATTTGTTACATGTGTATATATGTGCCATGTTGGTGTGCCGCACCCATTAACTCATCATTTACATTAGGTATATATCCTAATGCTATCCCTACCCCCTCCCTCCACCCCCCAGCAGGCCCTGGTGTATGATGTTCCCCTTCCTGTGTCCAAGTGTTCTCACTGATCAATTCCCACCTATGAGTGAGAACACGCGGTGTTTGCTTTTCTGTTCTTGTGATAGTTTGCTGAGAATGATGGTTTCCAGCTGCATCCATGTCCCTACAAAGGACATGAACTCATCCTTTTTTATGACTGTATAGTATTCCATGGTGTATATGTGTCACATTTTCTTAATCCAATCTGTCACTGATGGACATGTGGGTTGGTTCCTAGTCTTTACTATTGTGAATAGTGCCGCAATAAACATACATGTGCATGTGTCTTTGTAACAGCGTGATTTATAATCCTTTGAGTATGTACTCAGTAATGGGATGGCTGGGTCAAATGGTACTTCTAGTTCTAGATCCTTGAAGAATCGCCACACTGTCTTCCACAATGGTTGAACTAGTTTACAGTTCCACCAACAATGTAAAAGTGTTCCTATTTCTCCATATCCTCTCCAGTACCTGTTGTTTCCTGACGTTTTCATGATCACCACTCTAACTAGTGTGAGACGGTATCTCGTTGTGGTTTTGATTTGCATTTCTCTGATGGCGAGCGATGATGAGCATTTTTTCATGTGTCTGTTGGCTGCATAAATGTCTTCTTTTGAGAAGCGTCTGTTCATATCCTTTGCCCACTTTTTGATGGGGTTGTTTGTTTTTTTCTTGTAAATTTGTTTGAGTTCTTTGTAGATTCTGGATATTAGCCCTTCGTCAGATGAGTAGATGGCAAAAATTTTCCCCCATTCTGTAGGTTGCCTGTTCACTCTGATGGTAGTTTCTTTTGCTGTGCAGAAGCTCTTTAGTTTAATGAGATCCCATTTGTCAATTTTGACTTTTGTTGCCATTGTTTTTGGTGTTTTAGACATGAAGTCCTTGCCCATGCCTATGTCCTGAATGGTATTGCATAGGTTTTCTTCTAGAGTTTTTATGGTTTTAGGTCTAACATTTAAGTCTCTAATGCATCTTGAATTAATTTTTGTGTAAGGTGTAAGGAAGGGATCCAGTTTCAGCTTTCTACTTATGGCTAGCCAGTGTTCCCAGCACCATTTATTAAATAGGGAATCCTTTCCCCATTTCTTGTTTTTGTCAGGTTTGTCAAAGATCAGATGGTTGTAGATGTTTGGTATTATTTCTGAAGGCTCTGTTCTGTTCCATTGGTCTATATCTCTGTTTTGGTACCAGTACCATGCTGTTTTGGTTACTGTAACCTTGTAGTGTAGTTTGAAGTCAGGTAGCATGATGCCAGAAGAGAGTGGGGGCCAATATTCAACATTCTATGCAGTGCTTTTCGAAAGTATCAAGGTCATTTAAAAAAGTCTCAGCAAAATAATGTGCAACAGTATACACATGATTCCGAGCAGTATCTTTCTCCATTTTCAGATGATATAAAGTAATTATTTAAATCAAAACTAATATTTATGTCTTATGAAAGCATTGTGGGGATTGCACTAAATCATTTTTTCCTAAATATATTAAGTTTCTACATGGATATGTTAAATACAACACTGAAGGACTTTATATTAAATTTACCTGAAAAAAAAGGAAATAAATTATTGTACACTGCTAATATAAGGAGATTAAATAGGTAATTTCGACTCTATTTTAGTCCTTTCCAAGTGTTTCTCTACTGTCTTCTCCATATTGGTAGGGGATTACTCATCCCAATGCTCATACAGAAATTCCTTCTTGCTTTTTTTTTTTCTTTTTGAGGTATAAATACATATCTTACTTTTGGGGTATATATATAAAAATATATATAGGATATATTCTGTACATATATATATACACACACACATATATATGTGTGTATATATATTCTACTCAAAAGATGTTCTTCATTTTTCCCCATGAATGATATGGCAGTTATTCAGATTTTTGAATACAGTAACTTAATTCTGACAGTTGAGGTCAAACGATATTTATGACATTTTTGCTTGAGGAATATTGGAGTCATAAAATAATTTTATTTTATGGAGTGTGGAGAATGCCTGAGAACAAGAGGGATACCTGCCCTGAACAAAGTCCTATTATTTAGTGAAGTACATTTAACAAAGTGCCAACATTATATTACCAATAAGCAAGCATGATTTACTTCCAGTGATTAGGTAGTTTACGAGTAGCAGCGTATTTTTGTCCTCTGTTCAAAGGCAAGATTCTCAAAATAGTGACCCTCAGGTAAGAGATACACAAATTTGGATGAATAAGTTATATTTTATATTTTTGTTTAAGAATTATCTAAATTCTGCGATAGTATATATTATAAGACTAACAAAATAATTCATTGTTTTATGTCATTATAATAAATTACAGTAAAATGATTTCTCTCTTATGGAAAATCAGAAGAAGCCACTTGATGCTTATGTCAAACAATTTGTTTGGGACTACAAGGTAGGAGTTAGAGGAAAGAATAACTCACTTTTGCTGAAGGCTACTTTATCCTCATCAGAAAAGCCTTGAGAGAGATAACTGATTTGTTTAATAGTTCCAGGGCCTGTGGATAAAGAGGGGAAAATACATAATTTCTACTCTTAATTGGCTTATGCTATTCTGGGATCACAGATGACATGAACAGACAATTATAATAGAAATAGATCACTTTAATATTTAAAGCTTTAGGAGTTGAAAATGTCTATCAGAGAAACTACTGATGTTATAAGAAGACAGGCAAGAGGATACATGTACAAAAACTCAAAGGAATTAAAAAAATACACGGAAAAGAAAAGTTTCAAAGGAGGACAGAAGTCTAATTTGGATGATTAACTACAGGATTTATCAGTGTGGAGATCACTGTTGACTTCGCCGAGGGTGCGTTTGGCGAAGTGATAAACTACTTACTGAAGTGAGTTCAAGACAAATTGTACAGAGAATAACTGATAAAAGAGAATACAGGAAAATTAGTGTAAAAGAGACAGATTCATTAGAATTTAGCTAGAGGAGACTATACATAGGAATAATTTTATTTCTTTGAAATGGCAGTTATTAGACCATTTTTGCATGCTGGTGAGAATGATTCAATAGAAAGGGGAAATTATGCCTCAGGAGAAGGAGCAGGAAAAAAATAAATAAATAAAAAAAAGGAAACATAATAGATAATGTTAGCAAATGTAAGAACAATTGCTAAAACAACAACCTTACACATATAATAGTGCATGAGATCTAAGAAGGCATACTTGGATATATTTGCTCTACCTGGCAGAAAGAGGGAAGTGTTCATCCTTAGAAGTATAGATGCAGGTAGGTGGGTAGATGTGGTGGTAGGGACATATATTCATTGTTGCATAATTATTTCACAGTGAAATAGGAAGCATTGAAAGGTCATATAAAGTTACAAAATAGTCACCTCTGAGAGTTGGGTAGATAGTGGTGGATAAACAAGGGAAGCATAGGAGAACTCCTGGACATCACTAAGGACCCGCTTAAAGTCAAGAATACCAGACAGCAAAAAGTTAATTTTCCCTCCCTTCAGCAACACTAAATTTGGTGGCTCAGTCCTAAGATGAATTTATTCAGTTGTGATTTTGCTTGAAATGTATAAAAAATAGTATAATACTAATGAAATTTAAGGAGGGAAGTGAAGACAGATGAAAATAAAGGTCAGTGCAATGATGGTAAGATCGATGTTTTGTAGATGAGGTGTAGAGGAAGCTGTAGAAGGCAGAGAATCATTAGATTTAGGTGCCAAGGATAGGAGACAGGGCACCTTTAGAGTGATTTCCTCCAAGATCTCATGGTGCAATGGTAGCACTTTCAACTCTAGAGTGATGGTACTTTCATAATAGGAGAAATAGTGTTTCATTGTAATAGTAGGCATGTAGTAAATATTTAATACATATTTTTGATTGGTATTTTAGAATACATCAAGTATGCATAACATGTATATTTAGGTACGAGGCTGAGGTGGGAGGATCATGAGGCCAGGAGCTTGAGACCAGTTTGGCCAACATAGTGAAACCTCATCTCTACTAAAAATAAAAAAATTAGCCAGGTGTGGTGGCACACACCTGTAGTCCCAGCTACTTGGGAGGCTGAGGCAGGAGAATCATTTGAACCCAGGAGTTTACAGTGAGCTGGGACCACTCCATTGCACTCCAGCCTGGGTGATAGAGTGAGACTCCATCTCAAATAATAATAATAATAATAAGTACAGTAGTGTCTCTATTCATTTTACATTGTTATAAAGGAAGATGTGAGGCTGGATAAGTTATTTTTTTTAAAAAAGAGGTTTATTTGACACATGGTTCTACAGCCTGTATAAGAAGCATGGTGTCAGCATCTTCATCTGGTAAGGACCTCAGGAAGTTTTCAATCATGGCAGAAGGTGAAAGGGGTACTGGCAAGTCACATGGTGAGAGAGGGAGGAAGAGAGAGGGGGAGGAAGGTGCCAGGCCCTTTTCAAATATTAAATCTCACCATAACCAATAGAGCAATAACCTGCTCTTTGTTGTGGGGATGGCACCAAGCCATTTGTGAGGGATTTGCTCCCATGATCCAAATACCTCCTACTAGGCCCCATCTTCAACACTGGGGACCAAATTTTAACATGAAATTTGGAAGGAACAAATACAAGTAGTTCTCCCTTATGTACAGTTTTACTTTCTGTGGTTTCAGTTAGTTTTCTATGGGCAATCATGTTTCAAAAATAGTAAATGTAAAATTATGGATGTAAACATTTACATAAATTGTATTATAGTATTGTTATTGTTCTATTTTATTATTAGCTATTGTTAAACTCTTACTGTGACTAATTTATAAATCAAGCTTTATTATAGATGCGTATGTATATTAAAAAATAGCATACGAAGGGTTAGGTACGATCCATGGTTTCAGACATTCACTGGGGATTTTGGAACATATTCCCCATGGATAAACGGGGACTACTGTAGAAACACTAGTTAAGTCCTGTGTTAAATGCACTATAATTAAAGTTCCACTAGAGGGATTTTAGTCAGAAAGAGGAGATGTCCTAAGAGATACACTAGGTTTAGGTAAGAGACCACTTGTCTGTATCCTCTGATTCTTGCTCTCTTGAGGCGCGAAAGAGGAGTTATTAACATACAGGAAAGAAAAAGATTCAGAGACAAGGAGGTGCAACTGTGTGGGCTCAGTTCCCAACGCCACCCGTGAATCCATTCTCCAAATTTCCATACTTCCACTTTTACAGTAGTCTACCCAAATAATATTAAGCGACATATCTAATCAACATATTGTTTTAATTCAAGCTTTAGTTTTCTCATATGTCATTGTCTTCTATATATGACAAATTTATTGTCTCAAAACTCAAACTCTCTCTGTCCTCATTTTTATTCTATCTCCTCCTCAGAAAACAGACTGTAGGATAGAATGGCAAAGTTAGGATAATTTTTCACCCCTAACTTTTATTAAAGGAAGCTATCAATGTCAATCTTCCTCTCCATGTCTTTGCTTCAGTGATTCTTAACAAGGAAATTAATGTTGAAAATAGGAGGAAAGTGGGTCTTACATGACACATTTCGTATTAACCACTTCCTTTTAAAACCATAAGATAAATATTCTTAAAGTAGTAAATGTTAAGCAAGAGAATGTTTATTATGTACCTAATGTGAGTTTTTGCTAGTTTGTGCTTTTTAGAATATACACTTTTAAAACATAGAGAAAAGTCAACATAATGTAAGCTGCTTATAAGAGACCTTGAAGAAAAAAGTAATATTTGATAAAACACCTGTGATGTTGAATGAATTTGTCACCCTTTCCTCTAAAAGACAAAGTTGTTCCAAGCACTTCAGAATGTCCAAGTTTAGTCTCAAATGATCTATCCTGTGCAACACTGCAAGATTCAGTTTTTAAATCTGTGCTTCGGAGAACAGCAGCCCATCAATTAACCTATTGTTGAATTTATTTTTAACATGAAGGTAATTTGACATTTTGAGATGTAAAATTTGGGGAATGTAAAGAGTAATTTCAATATAGACAGAATAAGTAACCGTATTTACACATATGTACATACGCCATGTTTTCAAGAATTGTTTGCGGTGATAGTTACAATTGAATAAGATGACAAATTAATGATATTTTCATCGGGATTTGTTATTCTACTCTATTGCATATGACAGTGATTTAGCACAATGAAGACTGACTTTTATAGAAGTTCTATAAGTAGCTTCAATTAGGAAAATGTACTTAGCAGACATTCTCAAGGCCTGTCCCTCAGAATGTTAATGTGAGTGGCCTTTAAAAGGAAATCAATAACCAGATAAATCTAGGAAAACTGGTTTAAACAAAGTAACACAGTTTGGACATCTCAGACTCTGATATTGTGTGATATTTTGTACATTTGCAAAAGGGATAAATATTTATATGTATTTCTCAAATATATTCGAATACAGATAACCATGTTGCCTTATGAAACATAGTTCCACTATTATATAACTTTGGGAATGCAAGCGTGTGATATCTGTTGTTGTTGTTTTTCTCTTCATTATAAGAGGTGTGGAGAGAAAAGAAGTAGGGATTAATGTTAATGGTCAGATAAATTTAGAAAACATTGGTTTTAAATAAGATTTCAAGAGGGCATCTAGAATCAGAGCCCGTGTTTAAGAATTTCTATACTGTTGTATTTAAAATCTTTGCACCCTAGTAGGTCACAACTTTCTTGGCTCTTAGAATATTTATCTGTGAAATAGGACATTTAAACTAACAAAAATGAAGGGCAATTTTAATCCCTGATGAACCTGATTGGATGTGGGCTCACTGAACCTGGACCTGTTTTTTCTCAAGTATGTATATTTCAGGAAATGGAGAAACAATGGGTAAATCGAAAGTTAAGGAAGAGCATCCTTGAAACATTGGGGAGTATCATTGGTTGAATTGTGCCCCCCACCTCATTCCCAGTGTCTGAAAATGTAACCTTATTTAGACATATGGATGTTACCGATGTAATTACTTAAAATGAGGATACTGGCCCCTACTTCTGTATTACTGTTAGCTTATGTTATTCTGGGGTTAGTTTATGTTAGTCTGGGGTCCTTATAACAAAAGCGACCAGGCACGGTGGCTCATGCCTGTAATTCCAGCACTTTGGGAGGCCAAGGTGGGTTGATCATGAGGTCAGGAGTTCGAGACCAGCCTGACCAACATGATGAAACCCTGTCTCTACCAAAAAATACAAAAATTAACTAGGCGTGGTGGTGAGTGCCTGTAATCGCAGCTACTCAAGATGCTGAAGGAGAAGAATCGCTTGAATCCAGGAGGCAGAGGCTGCAGTGAGCCGAGATTGAGCCACTGCACTCCAGCCTGGGTGACAGAGCGAGACTCCATCTCAAAAAAAAAAAAAAAAAAAGGAAAATTTGGACAGAGATAAACACACATCTATGAGGAGACCGAATGCGGAAATGAAGACAGAGATGAGGTGATGCTTTTACAAACAAAGAAATGCCAGTGCCAGCAAACGACCAGGAGCCCAAGGAAGAGGCACAGAGCAGGTTTTTCCTCACACTCTCAGAAGAAACAAACTTGCAGAAACCTTAATCTGGGACTTCTGGCCTCTAGAACTGTGAACAATGAATTCCTGTTGTTTAAGCCATCAGTTTTTGATGCTTTGTTATGGCAGTCTTAGTAAACTAATACAGAAGCAAGACAACAGAGAAATTTCATTATACAAACAGTCAAGACTTAACATATGTCTTTGTACAGAACACATTGTAATTTCTCCCCACACAGGGAATCCAAAAACATGAGTTATTACATAATTATTTCGCAAGTCAAAATAATTTTTTTTAATGGGAGTGTTTCAAAATATCTCATTATGTGAAAGAGATAAAAGTAGAGCTGTAACACAAGTGTAGAAGCAGTGAGTCACTTGAGCTTCCCACTCCCCAACCTGCCTCCCTATTACTTCTGCAAGAGGATATGAGGCACCTGTATAGAACTTTTGCATCTGGCTCAGCAGTTGGCTAGGTTTCTCACCAGGGGACTAAATGTGCCTTTTTTTAAAAATCTTCATTTCTCCTTCCAAAACACACCACCACTGACATCTTACTTTGAATTCCTTTGCTCATTCCCATTATTCAACCATCTTCTTAATATCATCCATATGAGTTCATAGAATTTTAATTACAGCAATAGTAATAAAAATAATTGTACTACTCATAGTAACAGCATTAATTAAAAACTTTCTATGCCAGGCACTGTTCTAAATGCTTTGTATATATTAATTCTAATACATCACTGTTAGATATTGAAAACTAATACTAGACCGATGATTTACAATACTGTAAAATAGTATAATTTCTTCATCATATAAATATGTGTATATTTTCAGTTACATATAATTTTTGGCATATACTATAATTTCCTCTTGGTGTCTGTCTATAAGTTTGCAATTTCTTCCCAATTTTTGTTTGTCTTACTACAATACTGAATACTGGGCAATACGCTGTACAGAAAAATTTAATAAATACTGTCAACAGAATTTTTTCTTTCAAACATTAAATGAAGAACTGTGATGAAATTTCCTGGTTTTACTATAAATATTTTCTATATTTAAAGGAAGCATGTTTATTGAAGAAAAACTGCTTTCTTCTGAATGCCATTAATGGTAAACATAAATGAATTCTAAGTTATTCCTTTGTGTAAATCGTCAATGATATGTTAAAAAATACAATACTTAGAACTCAAGCTACAGCAACAAATCTACTTGGTAATTGCATATAACAAGGCTACATAATATAACTCTGATAATGAGATTTTAATTCTCGGATCTCTCTTGTGAATTAGTCAATGAAAGTAACAACAGAAATTTAGGTTTCTATTGTCACTCTAAGTTATTAGATTTTCAGCTATGTGACTTTGGCAAGTCACAACTTTTTGGGCTCTTATTTTACCTGGAGTAAACTTATTTTACCTGGAATAATTACCTGGGGTTGATTAGCTAATTTATGAAATTAATTTTAACTCTAAAATGAAAGATTATATACTTCTAAATAATGTAGCCTTCTAATTTTATGTAGCCTTCTAATTTTAGCTGTTACTTACTACACAATTTTAATTTCTTAGTTCTGAATGGCAAAATAATGTGAACTTCAGGGTTCAAAGCTTTTTTTTTTTTTAATCATCTTGAACATCACATCAATCTGTAAATGTAAAGGTAATGTAACATAAAAGGTAAATGTAATAGACAAGAGAACATCAATTTTACGTGTTTATTTAACTGGTAAGATGTAAATACAAATCTCAAAACGTTAATATGTATTCCTGTTTTAGTAGATAGTCAAAATTAGGAACACTCCCTTCTCCAATTGAGGTTTTTATTTTATTTATTTATTTATTTATTTTTTTAGGGCTAATTCTTTTCAGTTCTTAATTTCAGGTCCCCAGTAGACAGATTGGTTGTTAAGACTATATTAAACAAAATAACTTATGTTTATGTCATATAACTATTCCTAAAAATTATGTGGGCATATATATTGAAAATAATTATTTAAATATCATGCTTAACTTTTTAATATTGTTAGACGTTTTTAAAATTTTTCTTGACTTCTCCAACCTAAACATTTGAATTTTACTAAGTTATTAAATCACCTAAGAATAAAATACAGATAAATTAATTTCTGAGGTCCCAATTATCTGACAATTTTTGTTTTCTGCATGCATTGGCACATATTTGGCTTATTAATGGAAACATGGGATTTATGCAAATTGTTTTTTAAAACTATAAATATTATTGTATAAATTATGGATATTTTCCTGAGATTTTTTTTTTCAGTTGCGCAGTTTCAAAGTAAATATGTTATTTTAAATATACAACATTAAAGAAATAAAGTACATTAAATAAATAACACATCAGAAAAAAACTTGCACACAGTATGCAACTTAAGAAATAGAATATTACGACCGGGTGCAGTGGCTCACGCCTGTACTTCCAGCACTTTTGGAGGCAGAGGCGGGTGGATCATCTAAGGTTAGGAGTTCGAGACAACATGGTGAAACCCCGTCTCTACTGAAAATATAAAAAATTAGCCGGACGTAGTGGCGGGTACCTGTAGTCCCAGCTACTCAGGAAGGTGAGGCAGAATGGCGTGAACCCGGGAGGCGGAGCTTGCGGTAAGCCAAGATCGCGCCACTGCACTCCAGCCTGGGCAACAGAACCAGAGCGAGACTCTGTCTCAAAAAAAAAAAAAAAAAAAAAAAAATTAGCTAGGCCTGATAGGGAGCTGTAATCCTAACTACTCGGGTACTCGGGAGGCTGAGGCTGAGGCAGGAGAATCTCTTGAAGTGGGTAAGCGGAGGTTGCAATGAGTGGAGATTGCGCCACTGCATCCTAGCCTGGGTGACAAGAAGTGCTACTCCCTCTCAATTTACATTTATTTTGCTTTTAATTACTGAGATTCTGGATTGAATTTTACTTGGCTTTCATAATTAAGAGAACATTTTCGGCGTTATGTTTTCAAATATCTTCCATCACACAGTTATCTTGTTCTGAACCTCTGGTTTGATATGTGGGAGACATTCTCGAACTCTTCATGTTTTCTTTTTTTTTTCCTTCGAAAATTACTTATCTACTTATGTTTGACCTCAGTATGTGAATTATTTGGGGTGTTCTTAAATTTCATTAATTCTTCCTTTACTTGGGCATAAATTATTGATTTATATACTGTAATATAGGTAAAATTCTCCTTTAACTCCCTAGGCACTCCTGCTGGGACTAGGAGTTAAACTGACATAAAACAGATTAGTAGGTGAAAAGTATATATGCTTTATTTAGTTATTTTTTATACATACATGGGAGCCCACACAAGAAAATTGGATACCCCAAAAAGCAGTCAAGGCTAAAAGATTATGTACTGGGTTGGACAAAGAGTAGTGAATTGTGAAAAACATGATAAGACAAAGACGTTTCGACAGTTAAATGCGGAAAGCGACTAGAAAGATAAGGGTTAGTTTAAAAAAGTTTGTACAGATTTCTCCTGGCATCGACNAGGCCTGATAGGGAGCTGTAATCCTAACTACTCGGGTACTCGGGAGGCTGAGGCTGAGGCAGGAGAATCTCTTGAAGTGGGTAAGCGGAGGTTGCAATGAGTGGAGATTGCGCCACTGCACCCTAGCCTGGGTGACAAGAAGTGCTACTCCCTCTCAATTTACATTTAGTTTGCTTTTAATTACTGAGATTCTGGATTGAATTTTACTTGGCTTTCATAATTAAGAGAACATTTTCGGCGTTATGTTTTCAAATATCTTCCATCACACAGTTATCTTGTTCTGAACCTCTGGTTTGATATGTGGGAGACATTCTCGAACTCTTCATGTTTTCTTTTTTTTTTTTCCTTCGAAAATTACTTATCTACTTATGTTTGACCTCAGTATGTGAATTATTTGGGGTGTTCTTAAATTTCATTAATTCTTCCTTTACTTGGGCATAAATTATTGATTTATATACTGTAATATAGGTAAAATTCTCCTTTAACTCCCTAGGCACTCCTGCTGGGACTAGGAGTTAAACTGACATAAAACAGATTAGAGGGTGAAAAGTATATATGCTTTATTTAGTTATTTTTTATACATACATGGGAGCCCACACAAGAAAATTGGATACCCCAAAAAGCAGTCAAGGCTAAAAGATTATGTACTGGGTTGGACAAAGAGTAGTGAATTGTGAAAAACATGATAAGACAAAGACGTTTCGGCTAGGACAGTTAAATGCGGAAAGCGACTAGAAAGATAAGGGTTAGTTTAAAAAAGTTTGTACAGATTTCTCCTGGCATCGACTGCTGGTCCCTGGTGATAAGAATGTCCCCCTTCCTCCATTAAGGGCACCTTTTACATGGGAGCTTTATCTCCTTTCAGGGAAAGAAACGAAGGTCAGAGTTCATTTCTTGTATCTGCTGTTTTCAAGTGCCTTTAATCAAAATAATCAATATGCCAAAGAGGTATATTTTGAGGTGACATGCTCTTGAATCTCATAAACACCAAATAAATATTTTTCTTCTCATTATTTTTTAAAATTTTATTTATTTTAAACTTATTTTTTCTCATAGTTTAAAAACTATCTAATTCCTTGAAACATATTAAATATATTTATTTTAAACTATTTTCTAATAGTTCCATATATACTCTTTCTGATGCTTCCAGTAGCTGAATATGTATAGATAAAATATTTTGTATTGCTTTCTATTATTTATATTTACTCTCTGATCTGGTGCCTTCTTTACTTGTAAGTTTGTAATTTTTGAAAGAAAACTTTGGAACTTTATTGATAAACATCATTGAGACATTAGTTGAAATCAAGTTACTCCAAAGAAGATCTTATGATCACTTATTGTTTAAATTTTCCACATTAGATTCTTTTACTGTGATCAGATACATATTGAAATATCATGTTGCAAACTCATGAGAGGGGTGATTTGAGGTTACCTATTCTCAGAATAAATTTTTGCTCTCCATTCATCCACAAATCAATAAAGAAAAAAAGCCTTTGCTGATTGTTTTTATTTGCTTGTTTGTTTCTTTAGTGCAGATAAAGTTTATTATAATTTCTTCTTATTGTGATAAAATATACATAACATTAAATGTATCATGTTAACCATTTTAAGTGTACAATCCAGTGACACTGACTAGTTCACAATGTTGTAGCTAATCATCGCTATTTAATTCCACAGTTTTTCAAGATCCTAACCACAAACTATGTAGCAATTAAACATATCTTGTCATTACCACTTCCCTCAGCCCTGGCAAAATCAAACATATTTTTTTTTCTATGAAAATTGCCTATTATAGATATTTCATATACTTGGAATAATACAATATGTTTCCTTCTTTGTCTGGTTTATTTCACTTAGCATTGTGTTTCCAAGGCTCATCCATACTGTAGCTTGTGCTAGAACTTCATTTTTTAATTGGCTGAATATATCCCATTGAATGCATATATTATGTTTTGTTTATCCATTCATCAGTTGATTGTTGTGAAAAATGCTGTTATGAATATTTAGGTGCAAGTATCTGTTTGAGTTCCCGTTTTCAAGTAATTGGGTGTATAACTAGGAGCGCAAATGTTGAGTTATATGGTAATTTAAGAGTCAGTTTTGTGAAGAATTGCCCAACTGTTTTCCACAGAGTCTGAGACAATTTACATTCCTACTAGCAGTGTAGGAGGGTTCCAGTGTTTCCACCAACATTTGCATTTTTTCATTTTAAAAAGTTATAGCCATCTTAATTGATGTGAAGCCATGTTTCACTGTGTTTTTCATTTACAGTTTCTTAATGAGTAATGACTTTGAGCATGTTTTTTTGTGTTTATTGGCCAGTTGTGTATCTTCTTTCAAGATATGTCTATTCAAGCCCTTTGCCCATTTTTAATTTTGTCTGTTTCTTTGTTTTTGTTGTTGTTGAGTTGAAGGAGTGCTTCACATATTCTCCATATCAATAAAGCAGAATATTTTTTTGACCTCTTCCTGGGACTCAGAGAAATCAGTGAAGGGGTGCTTCATTGACTCATCCTGGAGCTCTCAACTCCTTGTGGGAGGCAGCGCACAAGAGAACAAGGTGGGAAGTGGAGTGCATGAACGCTGGAACCAGCTGGCTACTTCAGTGCTGGCACTGGAGAACTCCACTCAGTCAGACCCACTGAGCTCCACCTCTCCCGGGAGGGAGTACCCAAGTGAGTACAGGAGCCAGGGGGAGTGCTCTTAGGTGCTGGCAGGAGCGAACTCCATGCAGGCCCCACGGCAGCTTCTGGCAACCCCTGACGCCCCAGAGGGCATGTTATAGTGCTCTTTCAACTCTGCCATCTGCAGACGGCTTAACAGTGCCTTTTCACACGAGGCAGCTGCCTTCTGCCAGCGAGGGCAAAGGGCAAGTGTGACAGCATTTTGTATCCGCACTTGTGGCTCCTGAGCTCTTGTCTGGTATCCAGGAGAAATGAGGGCCTATGAATGAATTGAAGGGTGGTAAATGCAGGGCATTTTATTGCCAATGAAAGTGACACTCAGCAGGAAGGGGAGGTGGCTCTCAGTAGGAAGGGGAGCTGCAAAGGGGATGGAGTGGGAAGACTTCCCCTGAAGTCTGGACGTCTCAGGCTGAATTCTTCTGGGAAGTTATGCTGACAAGATGTCTCTCTGAGATCAAACCCCTCTCTCCAATGTCCGGAAGTAGTCTGGGCGTCCAGCCACCTCTCCTCTCTGCCGACTGAGCCGGGGATTTCGATAGGCACAGGACTGGAGGAGGCACGAGGCCATGGGTGGTTTTGGGGAAAAAAGTTTCAGATTTTGGAGCTTTTCAGATTTCAGATTTTCATATTAGGGATACTCAACCTGGATTAGGTACCAATATATGAATTTGGGGAGGAAGAACCAACACTCAGACTATAGTAAGTGTATAGTAAGATTATGGTTTTTAAAATTCGTTCTGTTAATCTCTTGTTTTTTATTGAAGCATTTAATCCATTTCTATTTGAAGTAATTACTGATAAGGAAGAATGTACTTCTGCCATTTTGCTACTTACTTTCTGTGTATCTTATATCTTTTTAATCCCTCATTCATCCGTTACTGACTTCTTTTATGATTAGTGATTTTTTATAATATCCCATTTTGATTTTGTCCTCGTTTCCTTCTGTGTATACTTTGTACATATGCTCTTTGTGATTACCATGGGGATTGCATTTAATTATTGAATATATAACAGTTTAGCTTTAATTCTTTCCAATATACTTCAATAGTATGCACAGTCTCAGCTCTAATAAAACTGCACTGGCCCCACACCATTACACAGTGGTTGTCACAGATTACATATTTTCACATGGAATGTTTAATAACATACATTTTTAATTATTATTTTATTCATTTGTCTTTGATATCATGTAAGTGGAGTTGCAAATACACAACACAAAAATAATGACTTACCTATCTGTCTATGTAATTACTGTTAGCAGATTTATTTCTTAATACAGTTTTTTATGTTATTGTCTAATATCCTTTCATTTCAACTTGAATAATTCTATTTATTATTCCTTGTAAGTTAGTTCTAGTGGGTATTAACTCCCTCAGCTTTTGTTATATAGGAATGTCTTAAATCTCCCCTCAAATATGAATAGCAGTTTTACTGGAGATAGAATTATTGGTTGGGTTTTTAATATTTTATCATTTTAAATGTTATCCCACTGCCTTATATTCTTCTTGGATTGGCTGTTAATCTTATTGAATATTACTTCCACATGATAAGCCATTTCTCTGTTGCTTTCTTTCAAGATTCTCTCTTTGTCTTTTGCTTCTGATAGTTTGCTTATGATGTGTCTCAGTGTTGATGTCTTTGAGTTTATCCTTGGAGTTCTTTGAGCATAGAGTTCCTTGAGCTTCTTCAATATGTAGATTACTATCTTTCATTAAATTGGGGAAATTTAAAGCTATTATTTCTTCACATATTTTTCCTTTCCCTTATTCTTTCTTCTTTGTCAGAGACTCCCAAAAGTGCACACTGTTTTGCATAATGATATTCCACATGTCACAGAGGCTGTTCTCACCTTTGTCATCCTTTTTTCTTTCCACTATTCAGACTGGATAATTTTAATTGTCTTATCTTCAAGTTTACTAATTATTTCTTCTAGCTGCTCAAATCTGCTTTTTAATTTAGTGAGTTTTAAATTTCAGTCTTTTTACTTTTCAGCTCCAAAATTTGTTTAGTTTTAAATATTTCTAGCTCTTCTTAATATTATATTTTTTCATACAGTTTATTATTTTTAGCTATTTCTTTTTTTTATTTTTTTGCTCTTTAAGCACATTGAAAATAATTGCTCTAAAGTATTTTTTAGTAATTCCAATACCTGGCCATCCTCAGGGATATTTTCTTTCTATCAATTTATTTGTTTCTGTTAACAGGCTATACTTTCCTGCTTTTGGTATGCCTTGTGAGTTTTTTGTTGAAACTGCACAAAGATACTGTGGTATCTTTGGAAATACAATTCTACTCCTTCTGCAGAGTTTGCTGATTTTGTATCTTAGAAGATGCAGCCATTTGTCTACTGTTATTTTTATGTACGGTCACCGACATTTTTGTTTCTTTATCTTATGTTCAGCTACTGTTTTGAAATAATTTCTTTCAATACCAAGAACTAAAGATTAAAAACAAAACAAACAACAGAAACTACAAAAAGTGAAGAACATCTCTGTAAGTCGTTGCAGATTGGCTCTTAGCTTAGTCTGTCACTCCTTCAACACACACTCAGACTATTAGTCAGAGGAGAAAGCTTAGGGTCGTCTCAGGTCTTTTTCGAACATGCCACCTGCCTTGGATATGCACATGGCTTTAAAAATTATCCTGTATATATGAGTGCCTCTTAAAATCTTAATTTCCCAAGCAAATTATCTCCCAATCTTTTTCTCCTGCTGTCTAGGCAGACTATGTTTTTTCTCAACCATAATCTTCATTATCTTTTGCTTGTGCAGCTCTGGATTTTTTTTTTTTTTTTTCTATTTGCCATACAATATTTTCAAACAATACCCACTGATTTTCTGTCTTTAGTGAGTTCTGTGATAGGAGCAACTGAGATAGGTGCTTTGCCTCAGCCCTTCAGGTGGCCTTCAAGGCCAGTTAGTACAGACATTCATAATACTTGGTAAATAAGATAAATACGCCCTAATCTTCTCTCTCCAGGATCAGGGACCAAGGTAGCACAATGGCAACTTGGATTGCTGTCTTCAATACTGTCACCAAGTTGGAAGATTCGTGGAGGAAGGGCAAGGGAAAAATACCCCAAAGCTTTCCTATTATTTTAATTATTTTTTCCTTGACTTAGCATTTGCTTGTTTGCTATCAAACTTTCTTTGCCAGGTTTCTGACAAAGTTGCTTCTAACAGAATTTGCTTGCTTTATGATGTTTCTGTGGAGGGACAGGAGCTTGGAGCTTCCTCTTCCACCATTTTGTTTTATTCTAGTAAATTCGTACACTGAAGTTTTACCAGTTTGTGGTCATGACTTATACATTATTCTCTTGTTAGACTAAAGTAGGTAAGTAGGCAGTTAAATCCACCTTTCTACCTAATAATTCAACTTGATATTGTAAATGCTATCACAAAACCTCTTGTGAATTAGGCATGCAAACATTGTAGCCACCTAGAACAAAGTAGGAGCTCCCAATATTCTGTGTGTGTTTGTGTGTGTGTGTGTGTGTGTGCATGTCTGTCTCTTTGCCTGTTTCTCTCTTTTTGTCTCTATCTTAATCTCTATAAATCTACATCATGTTAGTTTGTGTTTGAAAATTCTTTGTCCTAATGTATCACATCTGGCCTTTTTCGGTCTGTTGCTGAAACTAAATTGATAAAGAAATTCACCATGTATTAGAAGGGATTGGAAAGTACACTCCTCAGAAATATCTAAAATTATAATAGCATTGTTTTATTATGTCATAAACTTTTAATTCTTTTTTTTTTTTTTTTTTTTTTTTTTTTTGAGACGGAGTCTCTGTCACCCAGGCTGGAGTGCAATGGCACGATCTCGGCTCACTGCAACCTCAGCCTCCTCGGCCTCCTAAGTAGATGGGATTACAGGCACCCACCACCAATCCTGGCTAATTTTTGTATCTTTTTTAGTAGAGAGGGGGGTTTCACCATATTGGTCAGGTTGGTCTTGAACTCCTGACCTCAGTGATACGCCCGCCTCGGACTCCCAAAGTGCTGGGATTACAGGCATGAGCGAATGGTCCCCGTCAGTTTTACCCATTTTTAAGTGAATGAATCTCTTTGTTTCTCTGAAGTTAGGTATGGTTACGTTGCAATCGCCTTTCTCAATTTGTAGTTAATTAATTACCTGCTTAGATTTTTGCAGTCGATTTTGTATCACTCATCTTTTTCACTATCCTTTTGACCCTTTGTCTTTCTTGTGTATTCATAGATGCTCTTTAGATATTAATTCTTCCTTAAAATGTTATTTTAAAGAAATCCCTGTTAACTTAAATATAAAATATTTAACCATTGTAGGACTATAGATATCTAAAATGTGGCAGAAATTTATAAAAAGAAATCTAAAAATGTTTCTAGATGTTGTACTAAACAATTAGTGCAATATCTTGAGTCTTTTTTTTTTTTTTTTTGAGATGGAGTCTCACTCTGTCTCCAGGCTGGAGGGCAGTGGCACGATCTTGGTCGACTGCAACCTCCACCTCCTGCTCAGTTAATTCTTGTATTTTTAGTAGAGACGGGATTTCAACATGTTGGCCAGGATGGGCTCCATCTCTTGAGCTCTTGATCCGCCTGCCTTGGCCTCCCAAAGTGCTGGGATGACAGGCATGAGCCATCGCGTGCGGCCAAGATGTGTTTTTTAAAGAAATTAAATATTTGTTTTTTTAAATTAGAAAGTTTTCCTAATAACTAACCTTTCTTTTAAAAAATCATTAGTTTTAGAAAACAAATTTGAGCAGAAAATGGAAATGACTAATTTTTTTTTTCAGTTTTTGTGAATCAGCTGTTGTGAATTTTAAAAATCATTTAAAAATATTTAAACAATTGATTTTTACATGTGTGGAATATTTGTTAATTAATGTCATATTATCCATGATTTTCTATGCACCAGAATATAGTATTATTCAAGTATTTTATTTTGGTTTCCGTGTTTTCATAATTAATGTCAGTCCTGAAATGCTTAAAAACATACTTTTTCAATAATATCAAAAAACACTCTTAATGAAGAATGTATATGCACATACATAAGGTGGCAATTTTTAAAATTATTTGCTTGCACTTACTACACCAAATAAGACTAATCACAATATTATATAATTATATACATGAGTTTATTATTATTGTATCACAATAATAACATTAAAGTCTATGGCACAGTAAAATGATTATCATGACTTCTATAATCCTTAGGCATAACAAGACTTTTTATCATTTTTTAAGCATAATGAGGCCATTAAACTCTATGTATTTACACACATTTGCAGGTGTGTGTAAATAAATGGAGTTTAATTTTCTACAGAAAAACAATGTAGTCTTTGAGGTAAAGATTTCAGATGCAATTGTTGCAGTCTAGATGTTCATTTATACACCTATTTCAAAATTATATTGGTCAGCTATTACTGTGAAGCAAACAAACAAAAATCTCAGTGCCATTCAACAATAAGCACTTTTTTCTCATAGTTCTGAGCTTGGCATACTAGTCTGTTCTCACACTGCTATAAAAAACCTGCTGAGAGTAAGTCATGAAGAAAAGATGTTTAATTGGCTCACAGTTCCACCGGCTGTATAGAAAGCATGGCTGGGGAGCCACAGAAAACTTACAATCTTGGCAGAAGGTAAAGAGGAAGGCATCATGTCTTATGTGGCCAGAGCAGAAGGCAGAGAATGAAAGGAAAGGGGCTACACACTTTTAAACAACCTGATCTCTTGAGAACTTACTCAGTATCACAAGGACAGTAAGGTGGAAATCTGCCCCCATGATCCAATCACCTCCCACCAGGCTCCTCCTGCAACATTAGGTGTTGCAATTCAACATGAGATTTGGGTAGCAAAACAGATTCAAACCATCTCATTCCACCCCTGACCCCTCCCAAATCTCATGTCCTTCTCACATTGCAAAATACTATCCTCCATTTTCAACAGTCTCTGAAGTCTTAACGCATTTCATCATGAACTCAAAAGTCCATAGTCCAACGTCTCATCTGAGACGAGGCAAGTCTCTTCCACCTATGAGCCTGTAAAATCAAGAGCAAGGTGGTTGCTTCCAATATACAACGGCAGTACAGACATTCGGTAAATACACCTATTCAAAGAGGAAGAAATCTGTCAAAACAAAGGGGCTACACATGCAAGTCCCAAACTCAGCAGGGCAGTCATTAAATTTTTAAAGCTCAAAAATAATTTCCTTTGAATCCATGTCTCACATCCAGGCCACACTAATGCAAGGAGTGGGCTCTGAAGGCCTTGGGCATCTTGCCCCTGGGACTCTGCAGGGTGCAGCTCCCTCAGCTGCTTTCACAGGCTGACATTGAGTGCCTGCTTTTCTAGGTGTACAGTGCAAGCTTTTGGTGGATCTACAATTCTGGGTTCTGGAGGACAGTAGCCCTCTTCTCAAAGGTCCACTAGGCAGTGCCCCAGTCCCCGCTGGGGACTCCAAATATGGGGTCTCCAACCTCATATTCCCCCTCGGCACTGTCCTAGTAGAGGTTCTCCATGAGGGCTGTGCCTCCACAGCAGGCTGTTTTCTGGACATCCAGGCTTTCCATACATCCTCTGAAATCTAGGCAGAGGCTCCCAAGCTTCAGCTCTTACTCTCTGTGCACCTGCAGGATTAACACATTGTAGAAGCTGCCAAAACCTTTGGCTTTCATTCTCTAGAACAGTAACTTGGGATGTATCTGGGTATCTCTTAACCAAGGCCAAAGCTGGGGCAGCTGGAATGCAGGGAGCAGTGTCCTATGGTTATGCAGGGCAGGGGGTCCCTAGGCAGGGTCCAGGAAAACCATTCTTCCCTCCTAGACCTCTGGGCCTGTGATAGGAAGGACTGCCACAACGGTCTCTAAAATGCCTTGGAAGCATTTTTCCCGTTGTCTTGGCTACTAATATTTGATTCCTCTTATGCAAATTTCTACAGTTGACTTGAATTTCTCTCCCAAAATTGGATTTTGTTTTCTACCACATGATTAGACTTCACATTTTTTCAAATTTTATTCTCTGCTTACCTTTTAAATATAAGTTCCAGTTTCAGATGATCCTTTCCATCACACATATGATCATATGCTCTTTGAAGCAGCCCAGGCCACGTCTTGAACACTTTGCTGCTGAGACATTTCTTTCACTAGATACCCTAAATCATCACTCTCAAGTTTAAAATTCCACAGATCTCTAGAGCAGGGGCACAATTCCTCCAACTTTTTTGCTCAAGTATAACAAAGTGACCTTTTCTCCAATTCCTGCTAAGTTCTTCATCTCAGTCTGAGACCTCCTCAGCCTGGACTTCATTGTCAATATCACTATCAGTATTTAGGTCACAACACTTTAATAAATCTCTAGGAAGCTTCAGACATTTTCTCATCTTCTTTTCTTCTTCTGAACCCTCCAAAGTGTCCCAAACTCTGACCATTACCCAACCCCAAGGTTGTTTGCACATTTTTGGGTATCTTTATAGCAATGTCCCACTTCCCGATAGGAATTCTCTGTATATGTGCATTCTTGCATTGCTATAAAGAGCTACCTGAGATTGGGTAATTTATAAAGAAAAGATGTTTAATTGGCTCACGGTTCCATAGGCTGTACAGGAAGTGTGGCTGGGAGGCCTCAGGAAACTTACAATCATGGGGGAAGGTTAAGAGAAAGGAGTCATGTCCTTCAACGTGACTGGAGCAGGAAAAAGAGAGAGAAGGAGGAGGTGCTACACACTTTAAAACAACCAGATCTCATGATGACTCACTCACTACCACAAGAACAGCAAAAGGAAAATCCACACCTGTAAGCTAATCACCTCTGTCTAGGTCCCTCTTCCAACAAGGGATTAAAATTTGACCTGAGATTTAGCTGGGGACACAAACCCAAACGATATTAGGGGATCAGCTCATCTAGCCTAAGTTCAGCTAGGCATTTATGCTTTAAACAGCAGATCTAGTTGGGCTAGGCTTATTGCAGCTTTGTCTCTGGTCTGCTCCCTGTGTACTAAATTGGGACCTAGGCTAAAGAAGTGGCAGCTACATGGGGAAAACTCGCCTTATGGTGAGGGCAGAGGTTAAAGAAAAAAAGAACATGCAATGCCCCTAGATACCTAGGAATGGTTCTGGCACACTTTTAGTTTAGTCCATATGCCATTAGCCAAAGAAAGTCACATTACTACATCCAAGTCTGATTTTGGTAGTAGAAATTGCAAAATCATATGAAAAATGATACGAATAAAATGAGAGATATATAATTGAGCCAGATAATTTAGTTTACCACAGTTAACAAGCTTTATGTCCTTTTACTTTTTCATTTATAGTTTTAGCACATTTTACTGGACTCATTCTTCAACCTTTGTGTTGTCAATTAATATACAGAAATATTTAATAAAAGACTCCAAATAAAATATTTTAATCTGTTTTTAGATATCACTTAAAACAATCTATTAATGTCCACATCCGACTTATCCAAGTTGACTTTAATATGCAAGATGTTTAGTATCATTAAAATATATTTTATATTAGATTATTTTATGTTGCCAACAATGCAAAATACGTAAGAAAAAATAGATATGTTTGTGTACATAGGAGATCTGGTAAAATCTGAAGATATACCAAAAGCACTTACCTTCTTAAGAAATATTTGTCATATTAAAATTATGACTGGTGCCTGAACAGAAGCCCTGGTTATTTCCCATTTGCCCTTTCTGTTTTATTTTATTTCATTTTTTGCATAGTGATGTTTTCTAGTGGTATAATATTTGCATTAATAAATTGCTGTTTGATTTCTCAAAAGCTGTGTTTTTTCATTTTTATTGACAATGATGTGTCTATTTCTCAAAACTGACAAAACAAATATCTTGTTAATAGGAAATATGTGCATAATTCCACACTGCAATGAAAACTGATTAGTCTACAAGATAAAATCCTAGCATGTTACTTTGGCTTTTTTCATTTCCCTTTTTCATTTTGTATTGCTTTGTAGATAAACATCAAAATATAATTTCCTTTTCTCTCATGCCTCAACACACTTTATTTTTGTTCTGCTGCTTGTTTGACCATCAGATTTCTGAATACTCCCCAAAAGTTATAAAAGCAATAAAAAAAACTTGACACTTAGGGAAATTAGACAGAGGTATTAAAATCTTACTTAAAGTCTCTTACCATAAAAATCAGCCTGTGGCTCATGCCTGGGCTAAATGATTATCACCTATAGTGCCTTAAGCAAGATTTCCAAAGAAAAGACATTTGGCCAATGTGGGCAAATGGGCATTTCGCCAACATGGCTTATATTAACAATGTGTTACTTGCCCAAATCCCTAAGGTTTTTTTCCACTTTCCCAGTCTTGCCACTTGGTCTGTGATTACTAGTCTGAGTGTTATAATACCCTCAGAAATATCTAAAGTGTTTACAATGGAAAGTATATTTCATTGTAAACACATTGAAAATACATACCATTTATTTAAACTTTAAGACAATAATATATAGAAAAAATACACAAGTCATATCACAAGGAAAAAAGAATCATGTTTCAGAAGCAATGTCCATGATGAAATAAAGAAACCAAGGCAGTATTAGCAAGCAACAGTAGAAACAACAACAACAACGACGACAACAAATAACTGCAGAAAAAGATAAATACTAGCTTAAGTTACTGCAACTTTCCATACTAGAAATTATGATACATTCATGTGAAATTTTGTTTCCAGCAATGATGAATAAGCTGGATCCTTAACAATCTTCCTATTGAGAGGAATTGGAAAGATTAGACAATTAAGAAGAAAAAGAGGGGAGATATCAATAAGAATTTTCAGGGTCAAGACCCCAGAAAAAAGGGAAGCAGAGAAAGGTATATTCGTTGCCGCTTCTCTACTCAAGGTGTTTTCAGATTAGAAGGTATTAATCATCAAGCTGAGAAGCTGAAATGATCTTGCAGCAAGTTACCCATGGGTAAGAGAAACATAGATTGGATTTTAGAGTCCTGTAATGTAGAAAGACTAGGAAATGACACAAACTTTCAATCAGGACCTCAAATGTCCACACCTTAAAGGTAATTGTGATTCCAAAATTGGTCAGTTCTCCTGGTCCCAGTTCAATATTAGTTCAATCTCTGATTAAAATAAGATCCTCTGCCCTAACCCAGCTGACTGACCAAATCAAAGTAAAACATCTTTGGAGAATGACACTATCATAGAGACTTAATTTATCTCTAAAAGGCTAATCTGTAATATCCGACATTTGACAATGTAACCGAGTATGAAGAGAAATAATTTTTGACTGAAAATCATAAGGAAAAACTATACAATAAAAAGAGAAAAAAATCAAGTTATATTAAGATGTAAAATGAATCATATGACATAACAGACATTTAAAAGGAAGAAGATGAGTAAGTAGGATAAATGTAAATGTACTAAGTGTCCCCATTAAAAACACATATTATAAGAGTGGTTTACAAAAAAAATGACAACCATATACTGCTTATGAAAGACAAACTAGCAGTATAAAGAAATGTTGAAAGTAAAATGGATAGTGAAAATACACAATGCAAACTTATAAGCAAATCTTAAACTTTTTAAACCCAAGAGCTCCTTACAATCTTCAAATTAATTGATGGTCTCAAATAATAACTTTATGTGAGATTTAACTACAAATATTTACAATGTTGACAATAAAATGGAAAAATAAAATATGCATTAGTTTAGTTTTAAAAAAGAAAACATGTGTCATATGTTAATATAAATATTCTAAGAAAAATGTATTTTCCAATCCAAGAATACTTAGTGGAAATACTGGTATTGTTTTACATTTTTATAAACATACAATACTTATCTATATATATATTACAAATACACAACATATAAGGCATCTCTACATATCTAGAGAGAGAGAGAGAGAGAGAGAGAGAAACTATTTGAAATTACGTAGTTTCATGTTTCACTTGATCAGGCTTTAAAAGAGGGAATTTTATATGTGTTAATCTCACTATATACTTTGCTAGATGAACTATTTGGTATTTTTTTGGGAGTAAGCAAAGACAGAGGTCCAATAAACCTATGCCGCAGATTTTCATTTTATGCTTTTCTTTCTTTTTATTATTCCTCAACCTGCTTGAGGCAATAATTTGTTGTTTTTTCCATTAGGAACTACCCTCTCATGTAAAATATTATCAATGGGCATTAAGTTGGGATCATATCTCTCTTCAAATTCCAGTAAATGTGTAGGTCTTACAGGCATTCAGAATTCTTAGATTTTCCCTTTGATTTGTCCATTTTTCTTTTTAAAATACAAATGTTGTAATATGGAGTGGGAGAGTGTCGTCATGAGACTCTATTAAGTGTCCCTTATACTTGTTTTCAAGGCGGGTTTAAGCCTTCACATATGGTGGATTACAATTTCTTTAGTGCTTTCCTTTAGCTCATCTTCTTGGGTACTATATTTTGAGTAATAATCTCAAAGACAGGATTCTTGATATATTATGTGGTCATTGATATGCTATACTATTATAATTCCTAGGTTCAAAATCTGGAATTCTACTTGACACACTATGGGTGAAAAACCTTAGAGCCAAGTGTGGGCGAGTTTATGTCTCTGTTTACTTATTCATGAAGTGAATGAGGATACCAACCTTATAACATTGACATGATAAACAGCTGACTTAATGCAAGGAAAGCACGTAGAATAGTACCTAGCATATAGCAAATTACAAATAAGCATTAACTATTATTTTCATTAATGTTGCTAGGTGTTTGATTCATACCATTTTACTTCTACCAATGATAAAGACAGTTCTCCATTGATATACTGGTTTGCTCACTTTAGTAATGATTATTCACAGGAGGATTCTTAAAATACAAATCAGGCACCTGATCAGAAAATGGGGTTAATGTAACTTATAAATGTAAGGCACATTTAAGTTCTGATGTTGAAATCATTTGTTTGTTATATGGACATATCAGAGAATAGGACTCATAATTTCAGACTGGTTTAGAAACACCATGATTCATTTTAATGAAAATGCAAAATAATTGGTAGTGGTTGCCTATAATCCTGTGTCAGGAAGTGTTTGGATACTCATGCTGATTCAATCAGAATGATTATTATGATTCTTTAGTAACATCAGCAATGGACAAGAGTCTGGATGTTGGCACTTGGGAATTTTTCAAATTCTGTTTTAGCAATTTAGCATCATGTGTTGCTTTGAACTCAAGAAAAATATCTATGATTATTTTGCTCTTTATAATCATACATTTGGAAACATACAGCCAAAATCAAAACAAGATATACTGATTATCTTACATTAACCCTTCCTTCCGAGTTCTTCAGCAGCAGATTGACAATGAAAAAAGTGTTTGTATTATGAATTTCCCTGTTATATATTGGAACATAATTTAAGGTAATTTTCTTCATTATTACTTTAGTACCTTTAAAAATTAAAATGATTCATAATATAATAAAGAAAAGCAGGAAAAATGTTTTCAATAGAGATATAATATATATGTTATAATATATTATAACATATAATATCTTATAATATATATTATAATATATAATGTAATATATAATTATCTATATAATTATATGTAATATAATATATAATATAATATGTAATATAATATATAATATATATATAATAATATATAATTATATATATTACAATATAATATAATATTATATCTATGATGTGATGAGAGAAAAATGGAGAGAGATTTAAATGTCTTTACCCTATGCAAAACACTTACATTTTATGTGAAGGCATACCTGTGAGATATTGTGGGTTTGGTTCCAGATCACAGCAATAAAGTGAATGTCACAATAAAGTAAGTCACACTAATTTTTTGGTTTTCCAGTAGATATAAAAGTTGTTCACTCTATATTCTAGTTCATTAAGTATGCAAAAGCATTGTCTGTAAAACAATGTACATGTCTGAATTTAAAATAACTTGATCGCTAAAAATGCTAATGATCATCTGGGCCTTCAGTGAGTTGTAATGTTTCTGCTGGTATAGGGTCTGGCCTAGACGCTGATGGCTATTGACAGATTTGTTCAAGTTTGAGGTGGTTCTGCTCATTTCTTAAAATAAGACAATAAAACTTTATGCATTGATTGACTTTTCTTTTTACAAAACATTTTTCCGTAACATGCAATGCCATTTGACAGTATTTTACCCAAATTGAACATTTAAAATTGGAGTCAAAACTCTGCTGCTGCTTTATCAAATAATTTATGTAATATTTTATTTTGGTTTCTGTATTTCCATAATCTTTGGTTATTTAAACAATGTTCACATCTTCACCAGGAGTAGTTTCCACCTGAAAAACTACATTATTTACCCATCCATAAGAAGCAAGTCCTTATTAGTTAAAGTTTTGTTATGAGATTGCAGCAATTCAGTCACATCTTCAGGCTCCACTTTTAATTCTATTTCTCTTGCTATTTCTGCAACATCTGCAGATACTTTCTCCGCTGGAATCATGAACTCCTGAAAGTCATCCACGACAGTTGAATCTACTTTCTTCCAAACTACTATTAATGTAGGTATTTTTACCTCCTTCTATGAATCAGCAAGACAAACTATCAACAGAGTAAACAGACAATCTACAGAATGGGAGAAAATATTTGCAAACTATGCATTCGACAAAGGCCTAATATGCAACATCTATAAGGAATTTAAACAAACGTAGGAGAAAAAAAACTAACAACCTCATTAAAAAGTGAGCAAAGGAGCTGAATAAACACTTTTCAAAAGAAGACATACATGCTTCTAAGCAGAATATGAAAAAAAGCTCAGCATCACTGATCACTAGAGAAATGCAGATGAAAACTGCGATGAGATACCATCTCAAACCAGCCAGAATAGCTATCATTAAACAGTCAAAAAATAACAGATGCTGGCGAGATTGTGGAGAAAAGGAACACTTATACACTGTTGTATTGCTCAACTAGTGTAAATTAGTTCAACCATTGTGGAAAGCATTATGGCAATTCCCCAAAGGGCTAAAAGCAGAACTACCATTTGACTCAGCAATCCCATTACTGGGTATATACCCAGAGGAATAAAAATCATTCTATGATAAAGACACATGCATGTGTATGTTCATCGCAGCACAATTCACAATAGCAAAGACATGAAATTAACATAAACACCCATTAGTGACAGATTGGGTAAATAAAATGTGGTACATTTACACCATGGAATACTATGCAGCCATAAGAAAGAATGAGATCATGTCTTTTTTTGTGGAAACGTGGATGGAGCTGGAGACTATTATCCTTAGCAAACTAATGCAGGAACAGAAAACCAAACACCACATATTCTCATTTATAAGTGGGAGCTCACTTATAGAACTCACGAGTACAAAGAAGGAAACAGCAGACACTGGGGTATACTCGAGGGTAGAGGGTGGGAGGAGGGAGAGGATCAGAAAAGATAACTATTAGGTAGTGAGCTTAATACCTGGGTGAAGAAATAATCCATACAGCAAACCCCTGTGACATGAATTCACCTATGAAACAAGCCTTCATGTGTACACTTGAACCTAAAATAAAAGTTTCAAAAAAATTCATAAATTCTATAAATAGATGTGTGGTCATCCAGGCTTTGTTATTTGACTTACAGAGCATAGGCAGAGTAGACTCAGCGTAATTATTAAGGGTGCTAGGATATTTGAACTTTTAATGAGTATTGGCTTTAACTTGAAGTCACCAACAGCATTACTTCCTAAGAAGAGAGTCAGTCTGTCTTTTGAAGCTATGAAGACAGGGTCTTTTGCTTTCTTATCATTTGTGTGTTGACTGAAGTAGAACTTTTAATTTCCTTCAAGAATGTTTTCTTTGCATTCACCATTTGGCTAAATGCCAAAAGATGCTAAGTTTTATCCTAATTTGTCTTGCAACGTGTCTTCCTCACTCAGGTTAATCATTTCTAGCTTTTGATTGAAAGTGTGGTACGTGTAACTCCTTTCATTTGAAAACTTAGAGGCCATTGCAGGGTTATTAATAGGCTTATTTTTTTTTCTGAGGATAATTCTGAATTAAAACCATCACATTTACTTTCTTATAACTTTCCAAACTGTAGCTATTCACAAAAATTTTATACATTTTAGGCTACTGACTTTTTATTTATTTATTTTTTTGTAATACAACATTTTATCCCACATGGAGAATGGAGACAAATTTTTATCACAAAAGTTTCAAAACAGTTAACTTTCACATGAGATAATGCCAGTCCCACAGTCTGCCTTATTCTCCACCAGCATCTGCGAGATTCAGTCCTTCAGCGTGAGTTTAACAGGTTAGTTAGCTATTTAACAACGTGCTCCAATTATATTCAGGTTATAAAACAGGAGATAATTTTCAGCATACCAAATCAAACCCATATAATTAATTACAGTAAATTTTCCTCTGATTATAAATATTATAGATTTCATGATGTAATTGGCCTAATTTCAATAATGTTGTCTCAGGGAATAGAAAGGCCTGAGGAGAGGGAGAAAAATGGGGGAATGGTTGATCTGTGGAGCTGCCGGGAAACACACAGCATTTATCAATTAAGTTTGCTATTTTATTTGGGTGTAGTTAGTGGCATCGAACACAATAGTAGCATCAAAGATCGATGATCACAAATAACCATAACAGATATTATAATAATAATAAAATATTACTAGAATTACCAAAATGTGATACAGAGACAAGAAATGAGCTCGTGCTTTTGGAAAAATTGCACTAATATAATTGCTTGATGCAGGGTTTCCACAAACTTTCAGTTTCTAACAAACCCAAAATCTCTGAAGCAGCACAGTAAAGCAAAGTGCAATAAAATGAGGTATGCTGGTATAGAAATCTCCGTTATTAGAGGAACAAACCCTTATGCTGAACTTCAGGATGACTCCAATGCACATTTGTACAATTAAATAAACAGATGTGTGGAATCTACATCACGTAGGTGCATATGCATATGTGTAAATAGGTTCATATATTTAAATGTGTCCACAAATATGTAATAGTAATTATAATATATATTTATTAGTTTCATAGTTTTTTTTCTTTAGATTCAAGAATTACATGTGCAGGTTTATTACTTGGGTATATTGTGTGATGCTGAGGTTTTGGGTGTGAATGATTCCATCACCCAGGTACTGAGCAAAGTACCCAATGGTTAGTATTTCAACACTTGTCCCCCTCTCTCCTTTTCACCTCTAGTAGTTCCTAGTTTCTATTACTGCCATCTTTATTTCTATGAGTACCCAATGTTTAGGTCCCAATTATAAGTGAGAACATGTGGTATTTAGCTTTCTATTCCTGTGTTAATTTACTTAAGATAATAGACTCCAACTGCATCCATGTTGCTACAAATAACATGATTTTTTTTTTTATGGATACATAGTATTCCATGGTATATATGCACCATATTTTCTTGATCCAGTCCAACATAGATGGGCACCTAGGTTTGTTCCATGTCTTTGCTATTGTGAATAGTACTGTGATGGACATGTGAGTGCACATATCTTTTTGGCAGAAAAAAATATTTTCTTTTGTATGCACAACTAGTAATGGGATTGATGGGTTGAATGGTAGTTCTAGTTTAAGTTCTCTGGGAAATCTTCAAATTGTTTTCCACAGTGGGTGAACTAATTTACATTCCTGCCAGCCATGCATAAGAGTTTTCTTCTCTTGAAAGCAACTTTTGGTTTTGTTGATTCTTTGTACGAATTTTGGGGTCTCAGTTTATCAGTTTATTCAGTTCTGTCCTAATTTTAGTTATTTCTTTTCTTCTGCTAGCTTTGGAATTAGATTGTCCTTGTTTTTCTCTCTCTCTCTCTTTTTTTTTTTTTTTTTTTTTTGAGACGGAGCCTTGCTCTGTCACCAGGCTGGAATGCAGTGGCATGATCTCAGCTCACTGCAACTTCTGCTTCCCAGGTTCAAGCGATTCCTCTGCCTCAGCCCCCCAAGTAGCTGGGATTACAGGCACGCACCACCACGCCCAGCTAAATTTTTGTATTTTAGTAGAGACGGGGTTTAACCATGTTGGCCAAGATGGTCTCTATCTCCTGACCTCGTGATACATCCGCCTTGGCCGCCCAAAGTGCTGGGATTACAGGCATGAGCCAGCGCGCCCAGACTGTCCTTGTTTTTCTAGTTCCTCTAGATGTGATGTTGTATCATTAATTTGAGATTTCCTTAATTTACTGAGGTAGGCATTTAGTGCTATAAACTTTCCTCTTACTGCTTTTGCTGCATCCCAGAGGTTTTGGCATGTTGCATCTCTGTTTTCATTTATTTCCAAGAATTTTTTTTTTTTATTTCTGCCTTAATTTCATAGTTCACCCAAAAGTCATTCAGGAACAAGTTGTATAAATGTGTCCACATGTACACAATAATTATAATATTTATTTATTGGTTCTATTGTTTTTCATCTGCAAAATAGAAATACTGATAATACCTACTAGCATTTTAGTAAAGATTAGAATTAATCTATATATTACTTGTTATTTTATCTATGTTGTTCCAAAGTGATTTTCAGTGACTTCTAAACATAACCAACCTATTAAAATGGATTTAATTGCAAATAAATATGCAAACAAGGACAAAAAATATAGAGAAAAGGTGAATTCAATAGCAAGTTTAATATTAAACATATGCATATGTCTCCATATGCACAATTATAACACATATATACACATGTACACATAGGCACACATATTTTTATATATATATATGTATGTATGTATGTATATCCTATAGCAAACATTGTCTCTAAATTTCCTCTTAAAGGTGGGATGCATTGTCTAACTTATCCAAAATACATTTCATTTTCCCACTCTCCTCAGTATCTGTGTATACAGAAATATCCCCTCGCTAACCTAAGTAAAATTTCTTAAATTGATTCATTTTGTACATGATGTCACTATCTGTCACATTATCTGTGTTCATGGTGTTTTTTACCCAGTAATTGATAATTTAAAGCAATCCCTCTGTCAGGGTTTGGGCATGTAATAGTGTGTACAAGCAATTATAAACATATCTGTGAAAAAGATTAAATTTGGCTCTCCATTGAATCAGGAATATCAAGCTTTAGATAAATTGGATATATCAACATTTTCAGACATCTAATTGATAATGTTTTTTATTGGTAAATGAATAAGAAAGAGCTAGATGATAACAATGCACTTGGCCCAGGGACACCACAGGTTTGTACTGCACTGGTCAACTTATACATGGATATTCTTTTACCTCTGCCACTTCTGAGACAGCATGACCAACCCCTTTTTTGCTCCTCCTCCTCAGTCTATTCAGTATGAAGACAATGAGTACGAAGACCTTTACATGATCCACTTTCACTTAATAAATGGTAAATATATTTTCTCTTACAAATTTCTTAATACAATTTTATATTCTCTAGCTTACTTCAATTATACAGTATATAATGTATATTACATACAAAATATGTATTAACTAACATTTATGTTATCAGTAAGACTTTCAGTCAACAATAGGCTATTAGTAGTTCAGTTTTAAGGGAATCAACAGTTATACCTGGGTTTTTGACTGGATAGGCGTTGGTGCTCCTAAGCCCCACATTGTGCAAGGGTCAACTATATGAACTTTATCCTTTCTATTTGATTAAGCATACTGCTGTGAAGATACTTTGCAGATGTAATCAAGTTCTCAAATCAATTGAACTTCAGATGATCAGGTAGGCCTGGCCTAATCACATAAGCCTGTTAAAAGCAGAGATTTTTCTCCGACTGATTATACAAGGGAAGATTATAGATCTGTATTCATACAAGCCTGGAAAGAAAGAAACATCTACGTTATGAACTACCTTCATAACAAAATCTTGGTCATCTCAAGTCTTCATTGATTCAGTGTAATCAGTCTTTTATCATAGCTGCCTGACAGAATAAGCATGAGCATTTTCGGGTATAAATAACATTTACTTCCATTTGGATAGTGTTTTAAAACACAGCATCTAGTAAACAATTAAACATTAGGTGACCTACAGAAAATGTAATCTTTAATAAAGTCATTAGTAATTTGAAGCAAACTTAGCTAGCCATTTGAAATATCATGCAGAGGTTTCAAAAAAATTATAATTAATATTTTAACAAGCCTAAAGGAAAAGATGAAAAGGTTGTGAATTTTAGTACAAAAACGTATCTCTAAAAACCAACCAATCAAATAGAAAGTGCTATCTGGAATAAAGGTTTTGATGCATGGACTTAACACCAGACTAGATATACCAGAAGGAAGATACATAGAAAGGTCTATAGAACCATGTAAACTGATGTACAGAGGATAAATAAAAGACTGGAAATGAACAAGAATATGAGAGAAATGTTGGATGATATCAAATAATCCACAGTATATATAGTTAGAGCATAAAAAGGAAAGGAGAGACACAACGGAAAATAAACATTTGAAAAGATAATGGCAAAAAGCTTTTCAAAAGTAATAAAACTCTTACCAACAGATTCAAAACCTCTATTATCCCCAAATAGGACAAATATAATGAAGAAATACACTTAGACACATACAGTCAAGCTACTGAAAACTAAGGATAAAGAGAATATCGTAATAAAACTAGAGGAAGAAAAAAAGATGCATTACAACAACCATATGAATTCCAGTTTACTTCTCAAAAAAACAGTGTAATGAGCAGAAAAAATAATAACTTTGCAAAGTAAGAAAACCACCAGACTTGTCCACCTAGAGTTCAAGAAAGTGAAAAATATCTAATTTACTTCAGAAATGAAAGTAAAATAGAAACATTTCAGATGAATAAAACTTCAGATAATATGTTACCAACAGATTCTCAATATGAAAATTAATATTAAAAATTGTACATAATTTATATGAAAATCATACATATTAACATCAAATTTCACATTTTTAGAAAAGTAGATTCCTCCACTTAACAATTTTAATTAATGCATTCCTGATTTTAAATTCAAGCATTTTAATGATTATGAAATACCAAATTTCTACTTCCTATAATGCTTTATCAGGAAAGAATTGAAAGTGCAATAGTGAAGGCTTTGGCAGGTGAAAACCACCATCTATTTTTTGAACAGATACACATTAACATAAGGGATTGTGAATTCATTATAAACATTTAACTGTAAAGGTAAAGAAAACTCCAGTGTATATAGCAAGAAAAGGAAGCAGCAACCTGGAACTGGGGGAATAAAAGAAAGTGTTTGGAATTGTTAAAATTTAGGAGTTTTCAAGTGAAGAGGCAATCCACAGAATTGGAGAAATTATTTGCAAACTTTCCATCTGACAAGAGAGTAATAACCAGAATATATACGGAGCTCAAAGAACTCATAGGAAAAAAATCTAATAATCCAATTAAAATTGGACAAAAGATCTGAATAGACATTTCTCTAAAGATGAAATGGAAATGGTAAGCAGGTATATTAAAAGGTGCTCAATATCAATGATCATCAGAGGAATGCAAATTTAATATTAAACATATGCATATGTCTCCATATGCACAATTATAGCACGTATATACACATGAACACATACTTAGGCATACATATTTTTTTATATATATATATATATATATATGTATATCCTATAGCAAACCTCGTCTCTAAATTTCTTCTTAAAGGTGGTACACATTGTCTAAATTATCCAAAGTACATTTCATTTTCCCACTCTCCTCAGTATCTGCGTATACACAGTATATGAAAGTGTATACACAGGTATATGACAAGGTGCTCATTATCAATGATCATCAGAGGAATGCAGACTAAAATTACAATCAGATATTATCTGATGCCCAAAAAATGGCTTAAATTCAAAAGAGGAGCAGTAATGAGAATAAGTGAAGGTGTAGAGACAGGGAACCCTCATACACTGTTCCTGGGAATGTAAATTAGTACAAAAACTATGGAGAACAGAACAGAAGTTCTGAGGAACTTCTAAAATAGTAACACTAAAAATAGTACTTCCACATGATGCAACAAGCCCGCTGCTAAGTATATACCTAAAAGAAAGGAAATTGGGATACTGAAGCGGTATCTACACTCTTGTGTTTGTTGCAGCATTATTCATAATAGCCAAAATTTAGAAGCAACCTAAGTGTCCATCAACAGATAAACGGATGAAGGAAATGTAGTACATTTATACAATGGAGTACTATTCAGCCATAAAAAAAGAATGAGATCTTGTTATTTGCAATAACATGGATGGAACTAGAGCTCATTATATTAAGAAGAAAAAAAAAAACAAAACAGGCACAGAAAGACAAACTTTGCATGTTTGTGAAAGTAAAAAATGAAAACAAAGAAACTCATGGAGAGAGAGCGTAGAATGATGGTTACCAAAGACTGGGAAGGGTAGCAAGGGTGGAGAGAAGTGAGTATGGTTAATGGGTACAAAACTATAATTAGAATGAATAAGATCTAGTATTTGATAGAACAACAGGGTGACTACAGTCAACAATAATTTAGTGTACATTTTAACATAACTAAAAGAGTATAATTACATTGTTCATAATACAAAGCAAGGGTAAATGGTTGAGGTGATGGATACCCCATTTACCCTGATATAGTTATTACACATCATTTGCCTGTATCAAAATATATCCTATATCCTACAAATACATAGACTATTTATCCATACAAATTAAAAATTAAACATGTATGAGTTTAGGGAAGGAGACTTAGATAAAACAAAACGAAACACGTTAGGAGAGGGACCACTGCTCAGTAATGGTAAATGTACACAGCAAGGAAAGAATGATGGACCCAGGAGTAGGAAAAAAATTATCCAGGTTTTTCAGTGCTGTTAAATGGTCTTAGACTGCTGAGATACTGAAATGTAAGTAATGTGTGAGTAGCTAATGCTGATTTGACATACCATAGAAGCATTTTTCTCTTGGTATAATATGAGAATTTGATCTTTGGCCATTTTTCTAGTCAAGTGCTCTGATCTGAGAGGACCAAATAGTTACAGCATAGACTAAGATCCTAGGTTAACTCCAAAGTCCCAGAAAGATTAAAGTGCTGTGTCCATGTATATTTATATTTCCAGAAATACAAAGTCTAGACTTTGAAGACATCTCTAAGTCATAAAAAAGGAGAAGCCCCAGGGTTTATTATCTGACCCTTAGAAAGATGTGCCTACATTGTAAGGTGTTCGAGTCAGGACCCACAATTATTCCAACTCAAGAAGCAAATGCTCTCTCTCTTTCTCTATGTATTTTCATGTATGCATGCATAAATATATGAATAAATGTACGTGTCCATTATTTATTTATATTTTTATAAAAATAATTTTTTTTCAGTAAGAACTAAGGACAACTTTCTGTCTCCTGTATATACATGTTATCCCTCTCCCTTGCCTGTGAAGTGACTGGTTACTCTGGCATATTTTATTTTCCATCTGGCTTTCATTGATTTGTCCCATTGGTAAAGTCTATGGCAAAGGGGGGGTCAACATATTTTTTTGTAAAGTAATGCTATAAACTGAATATTTGTCTTCTCCTCAAAATAATATATTGAAGTCTTAATTATCAATGAGATGGTATTAAGAGGTGGGGACTTTGGCAGGTGTGTAGGTCATGAGGGTTGAGCTCTTATGAGTGACATTAGTGCCCTTAGAGAAGAGGCTCTGGGGTGCTCTCTCAACCTGGCTACCATATGAGAGTACAACCAGAGGAAGGCTGTCTATGAACTAGGAAGCAGGCCTTCATCAGGCACCAAATCTGATGGTGTTTTGATTTAGGACTTCCCAGCCTCCAGGTCTGTGAAAAACACATTTCTCCTGCTTATAAGCCACCCAGTCTATGGTAGTTTGTTATAGCAGTTCATACAGACTGAGATAGGTAATTAATAAAAATTTGTCTCTTAATCAGAATCTTCAACTGTTCATTCAATAAAGTTAATAATGATGAATGTTGAAACCTCAGCACTGGGCACCAGCTGGCTGATGAAAGTGCTGCTGAAAGAATACAGAGTAAAATTAGTGTTTCTAATATTGGCAAAACTGCAAACTGCACCAGCTGTTGCTACAGGAAGAAATTTTCACTGCCAGGGTGAAAAAGTGTGTTAAGGTGATACAAGTAGAGAAACAGACAAAAAGCCCACAAGAATGCCCCAGGAATTAAGAAGTCTTTTCCTCCTCCTCCAAGCTTATAGTCTCCTGGTGCCATCTATTTTCAGACCTTAACCCATTTATGTCAGGTGTTCCATTATTGGAACACTAAACTTGTAGGAGTCACGTATATACTACTGCTCAAGGTAATCGCCAAGGTCGGATGTTTCACAAAAAACATTTGCAACCTGCAGCATAAATGGGCTAACTGGAAGCCATCTGAAACAGCAGAAATGTGCTTTTCACAGTCCCAGTCCCAAAATCAAAAAGCATTGTAGAGAAGGGCAAGTTTAGAGATGACAGAAAATAAATTACTAACATGCATAGAGTGTTTCTGAGAAAGGAGAGAATGTTTCATCAATTTATGTCATCTGATGCTGCTCTGACTTTTTTTTTTCTTGATGAGATATTATCATTTCAAGCTGAGGGGATGAGGACACTTTTCAAGTTATTTTTTAAATGTATTTAAATTATTAACATTCAGAAAGGAAAACAGATTTGTTCTCTTTTAAATGTACGTTAGAAAAAGCGTACAGATTGGTAAATACAAAAGCATGAGTCTATTAAACGATGTAAGATGGGATCAATAAAGTAAAATAAATTAATAATAATCATAAGAAAGACATGAATTGAGTTTTTCTTGATTTCACAAGAAAACTAAAGTTTCATAAAAATAGCTTATGCCTCTAAAAAACGCTGTTCCACCAGAAGAAAAAAGATGAATGAAGGTGCTGCACAGGTATCCAAATTAAAAAGTGCTTTCTGATGTTTGTCAGGATTTTTGAAGGAGTAAAAATATAGATGTACACATTCCTAGATGTAAGAAAATGTCACCATAACTCCCTCTAGCAGGGAAGTGGATTTTGTTTAGTAAATACATTTATAACTGTCTTGTGGGGAAAGGTAAGACCCTAGGGGCAGTTATTAGGTAGCAAGTCTATAAGAGAACTAGCTAAAATTTTCTACGTCATAAGTAAGGAAGAGTTTGTAGAATAAGAGAGAGATGATAGGAAGAAAAGGAAGATATGCAACAAGATGACATGAAGCTAGTATTGAACGTGGAGGAAAGAGGCAATACAAAGTATCCCAAGAAATAAGATTTGAATCATAAAAGAATCACACTCTACTGTATTTAGATATGAGTGTAACAGAAGAGAGGGATAAATAATAGTGACTGTCTTCTGATTCAAACTGGTGGATAGATATTGCTTCACTGAAGTATACAGAGATAGATAAGGTGATGATGAGTATAGCTTTGGGCATGCCTGTAAGATAGTCAAGTGGAGACATCCAAGAAGCATAGATAAAGTCAGCATGGAATTTATAGCTAAGCTTAGGCCTTGAAACAAAAATATGAGTTATTATTGTTCTTATAATAAAACTGGTTGGTCCAGTTTCTTCTAATTTGTTTTACTTATTTAACAGTTAATAGTACACAGAAGCTTTTGGTTTCCAGTCTGGTCTGTATGAAGTATAGAAGTTCACTTGCTGTACTAACAGCAAATAAAAAGTTGAACAAACTGAAAAATCAACAGCTCTTCTTAGATGCTCAGCAAAGTGAAGTCACAGGGCAAACCACTGCTCCCCAAATTGGACAGACAGACAGGTAGGTATAGAGAATCACATCTTACTGGAGTGGAAAACTCTGCAGGAGTGAATGTCCGGTTAGAAAAGCCTAAACTTTAATTGGTGAAATCCTAGAAGTTCAGTGTGGCGAATTCTGAGAGTTAAAATCCTGGGGAGACCCAGTCATAGGAGTGGCCTCACCCTTTTCTGGGTTTTACCTACAGGAGCCCTGCATTACCCTAGTTGGTTTTCCTTAATTCTGTAGTCACCTTTGTAAATCATCTTTTCTTTAAACTCATTCAATTCCCCCTTTGAATATGCCAATTATTTCCTCTTGGGATTTATGAGATTGTTGAAACTAGGAATGACTACAGAAAACAGAATTTTTAAATGAAACCTGACATAGGATTACTAACATATTTTTAATATATATTATGACGTCCTTGTTGAAGGGAAATTACATATGGGTAAACAGGCTTGAAGTAACTCTTTTCAATCTTTTAATTATGGATGGAATGGGTTGCAAATGGAGGGCAAGGCAGTGGGAGTCACACAGCTGGCACTTAGTTACAAAGGCAGCAATCATGATTACTAACTTTATTTTACTCACAATGTTTCGGAGGTTTGTGGCAATATTTAATTGAATATAAGATCCTTATTAATGAAAGAGATGGACATCCCACTGAGGTACTACTGTAAATAGGTAAGTGGAAAACCTCTAGGCATGGAAAGCAGAGACCTAACTTCAGTAACACTCGCGGGGATCTAGAACCCCGTACTTAGTTCCCAAGTCTAAGCCAATCCATAACCAATCATCATTGATAGGAAACCCAGTCCTCTTGAGGAAGAACCATACTCTCTGCCCACAACAGAATAATGTGAGTCTTTCCTCTGTTATTCTAAAAGGTGAACTGCAGACATCTTCCATAGTGACACTACATTTAGGAAGAAAAAATACACGGGGTTATCAGAAATTGTCTCTGAGCTGAAACACTAACTCCTGGAGACCCATAGCTCTACAGTGATCTAGCAGTCAAAATCAGGGTTTATGAAGGAAAGATGTTTGATATAAGCCTTTGCCCAAATAGGTCTCACAGTAAATCCCATGAAACTTCAGATCCATCTGGCATTTGTTTCTCTATCATAGAGTTCATAGCAAAAATATAAGTAACTGGTAAAAATGAGCATACTGCTTTCTGACCCTTAGAGTGCGAGCTACTTTGGTTAAGAAATGCCAAGCAGATCCCTGCCAACTGTCCCTGAAAAAGTGAAAAATGACCATATTGCCAATTAGATGGTGATAACAATGGCACATCCACTTCTGTATGTGGCGTCTGTATTGAAGCAAACCAATATAACTACTGGCATGTGATATGTAGCTATTGGCCTATCAGTTTTTTCTTTGAAATTTTTATCAACAAAAATAATCAGGAATAACTTGTCTTTACTTGGTAGAAATAGCATTACTCATTTGCTCTCCTTTATTAGAATTATGCCTAGCCTCCTGGTCAATGTGATCATGTAGTCTGGAGTGATTGCCATCATCTTTTTATCCCACAGAACATAGAATACATTAGGCTGATGGATTGGATAGTATGCAATTATGGGAACAGATTTAATCAGTCTATTAAAAACTGTTGCCTCTGCATCTGACCAGGAGCTTAAGGTGCTGTACCTCTACAGGGAAGACAGGTGAGAAAAACTCTGGTATTGAAGCAGGAGAAGTGATGTCAATATAAGCATTTATAAGGACAAACTGGGACTTATGAAGATAACTCCTGTCTGCTTCTCATTGCTGCCAACCTTGATAATAAAGGTAACCTGCAAATGATGCTAACACCTTTTGTCATGAAGCTGCACATGCACCCAACTAAGGGCTCAGTGAAACTAAAGAAAAACATCTGATAGGAGCTGGAGAAGCTGTGGGCTTGCCTGTTGCCCCATACCAACATCATGAACCAGCAGATTAGTGACAGTGTACATGAGCTACAGTGGTGCGTGGCACACTCTACTATACCCATAGTCAGAGAATTTTGCTGCTGCTTAAATTCTATATACCACATCTCATGATAATTTCTCTCCGGACAAATTATAAGTAAAAACCATCCAAGAAAAGAACTTTTGGAAAACATAGTTTCAGCATGGCTATGTTGACACTATGCAAAACCATCACAAACTTTATAATCTTGCAGAAAACATGGTATTGGATATGCCTGTGGCCGATAGGAATTATCTATAAGATGTCCGACAAACCCCAGTAGGACAATCACAGTGCAGACTTCTAATGTTTTTTTAACAAAATCATGACCTCTTTTGCTGATAACTATTGTCCATTTGAAAATGGTCTCTGGCGTGCTAATGGACCATGGTAGTTGCTGAATTCCTGGCTGTGGGGAACCATGTGACCAGAACCATGCAGCATAAATAGATCCAGTGAATTAAAATCATACTTACACAGCAACAGTCCAGTGTAAATGTAAATTGTATATCTGAGATGGTATTTGAGTGGATCCAGAGGCAAAAGTAAATATAAAATACAGTTGACTCAGATGTCTATTATGTCTGCTCCTATTTCTTTGTTGTCCACTTTTAAACCAACAGATCTCATGAAGAATTCCTTTTGACCGGTTGATATAGGAAGAAAAACATGGGTGTGGTTTATAATTGGGTCTGCATGACATGCTGGTACCTGTTTAAAGTGGATGGCTACTGCATTGTAGCCCAGGTCAGGAATAACTAGGAAAGACAGTACTTATAAAGGACAGAATTTTGGTCCTTATATCTAGCTTCCTACTTAATGTGGAAGCAGAGATAGTCTGCGGAATCAGCTGTGGGAAAACTATTTGTGTGTATTTTTCAGAATGATCAAAAAATATAAGATATTTGTGTGCCATGTAAATGTCTGTAGTAGGGCAATTCAAAAGTAGCAGATGTTCAATAATAAGGTGAAAAAGATCACTTGTCCTGTGGATCTTGATAAATCTAATTATCTAGCCATCTTGCTGTTTGCTTGATAGGTTTATTTACAAGCTCTCCATGATAGCAGGCATAAAAACTGTATATTGGCTCAATAACACGCATTTCTCTTAATTAAAGCTGATCTGACCAATTATTATGACTGCTAGCATTAGAGGCCAATGTCCAGCCAGCCCCTGGTGACAAGTTGATTATATTAAGGAAACTTTTCATCATGAAGAAGATCATTGTTTACTCTATGTGAATACATGCATGTTCCGCATAAAAATTTCCCTTTTATGTTAAAAAATCTTTGCCTATCCTCTCACTCAAAGACTTTATAAATTCCGTTTCTATTTTCTTCCTACAAAACCTCAACTCCAACCACAGACTACATTTTTTTGGTAAAGAAAATTGTCTTAGCCTGTTTGTGCTGCTACAACAGAATATACAAACTGGGTAAATTATAAAGAATAGAAATTTATTTGGAAGTTATGAAAGCTGGGAAGTCTAAGATCAAGACACTGGCAATTTCAGTGTCTAGTGAAGTCCTTGTTCCCGCCTCCAAATGGCACCTTAAATGCTGCATCCTCTGAAGGGGATGAATGCTAAGTTCTCACATGGTGTAAAAGATGGAAAAGGCAGAAGGATGAAATTGGGCAAATGCTGCATGAAACCTCCTTAATAAGGGGATTAATCTCATTTACGAGGCTGGAACCCTTCTGACTTAATCATCTCCTAAGGGCCTCTCCTGTTAATACTATTGCGTAGAAGATTACATTTCAACATGAATTTGAGAGGGACACAAACATTTAAGACGCAGCACACACACACACACCACACACACAAAGAATACAGTCATACCCACAGAATTCACTGTGGTAGCTTAAAAGAATAATAAATTGCCTTTGCTGAGGGCTCAGTTAAAGCATCAGCTGGGAATCAATATCCTGTAATTGTGAAGTTATATATTACTGGATGTGGCATACACCTTAAATGAACTGCCAATATACACACACACACACACACATATATGTGTGTGTGTGTATATATATATATAAAATTTTTCGTTTATACACAGTATGGTTACACAGTATGGTTAAATATACTGTGGTTATTTAACCAAATGTGTATATATATATTCTTTTTTGTTTATACACAGTATACTATGGTTAAATAACCATGGGCTGGAGTTGAGAGTAGACTATTTCAGTCACAACTAATTCTATGGTTCCTGTCAGACGATTGGTTGCCTAATCACAAGAAATTCCTCTCATCTATCTACCTATCTACCTATCTATCTATCTATCTATCTATCTATCTATCTATCTATCTATCTATCTATCTATACACACATACACGTTTGCAGCATAGATTTGCATTTATTCCATCTGAAAGTAAATTCTATTTATCTACCCCTTAAATATGGTCTGACTTTATGTATTTACTATGTACTCAGTACATATTTATAATCTACTGTAACTTTTTATTTTTTATTTATTTTTTTATTTTTTTTTATTTTTTTTTTTTGAGACGGAGTCTCGCTGTGCTCCCAGGCTGGAGTGCAGTGGCGTGATCTCGGCTCACTGCAAGCTCCGCCTCCCGGGTTCACGCCATTCTCCCGCCTCAGCCTCCCAAGTAGCTGAGACTACAGGCGCCCGCTACCACGCCCGGCTAGTTTTTTGTATTTTTAGTAGAGACGGGGTTTCACCATGTTAGCCAGGATAGTCTCGATCTCCTGACCTCGTGATCCACCCGCCTCGGCCTCCCAAAGTGCTGGGATTACAGGCTTGAGCCACCGCGCCCGGCCTACTGTAACTTTTTAAATGCAACCACAAACTTAATGTATGTATTTCTAAATATAAATAATTTGAAAGAATCATTCTATATGACATGATATGATAGAATCTTCTATTTTGTAGAACCTTAAGTGATTTGGATTTAAACCTATGGAGAAAGAAGGTATATACAGATGAGATATCAGTGTGAAGGCTATTCCAAGATTATTTTAGAGGCAAGTTTGAACAATGCAAATTAGATCACACAAGAGAGATAGACTATGGAGACATTTTGAAATGTTGTAAGAAACAAATTTTAATTGAAGCAAAAGAGCAAATGTAGCAAAAAAGAAGATGTTCAGTAGAACTTAAGATGGTAAACTTGTATGGCTATTTTCCTGAGCATATAATGTTACCTGTGGAAGAGAAAAAACTTAATAATGAACAGAATTTGCAAGGGGATGGGATTGGGCAGGAAATGGGGAAAGTGATGTGTTGTTTGTGAACGTACTGATCTTGAGGAAAAATCTTGTCATAAGAAATGACAAGGTAGCAGTGGAAAATACGTGTCTAGTGCTGAGGACAAAGAAAGGGCTGGAAGTTCATATTTGACAGTGATAAGCTTATTGAATACAGGAAAGGAATTAAAAGAACTGTGATTTCCCAAACAAGAGTAGAAACTAGGAGAAAAAATTGTTATAAAATTACCCTTTTAAGTATAGATTAAGCAAAAAAGAGCCAATGAATAGGACAGCAAACAAACAAATGTCCTTAATATGGAAGGAAAATGACAAGAATCCAAGGCAAGAGAGGAGTGTCTTGCTGTTCTTTAAGATTTTAGGAGGATAGTAAAAAGAGACATATTAAATCTTTTTATTTCTGTTTATGGTTTTCCAAATGGGTAATAAACAATATAGTGACATATAAGAGTATTTTGGCAGCATTTCATCTACTGATAGTAACTATAGAATTTATGTTTTAATGCATTTATATTTTAGATGAAGACAAATCTAGGACTAAACCACTTTTAATTAAATTTAGCTGTACCTAAATTTTGGCTGTATTATAAATCCCCCCCACTGTTAAAATATAAGATAAATTGAAATGATTAGCAGCTCATAAAATGAAACAGTTTAGCAGGGAAACCATTTAAGTATTCGTGAAATATAAGTTCCTTCTCTTTTATTTCTAAATTTTTTCTCTATTTTGTAGGCACATTTATAACTGCTACAAAAGAAGCTAATTGCTTACTTTCGAGGAAGAATAGTGAGCTATATAAACCAAGTTAATGGTGTCTTTGGAGCCCTAAAACATAACCTCGTCTTTCAAGATTACCAGCCTCATGCCTTGATGAGGATTGTTGTATCTTATATTAGAAGATCTTCTAGTACATTTGGTTATATGCAGACCAAAGTTCCAATCTATGGACAATTTTTTTTTTATTAAAATTGCTCAATACTACTTTTTAGCTTACAACTACTTTTATATATGCAACATGCCATCAATTGCTTTTAATAATCAACTGAAAAGCAGAAAGTTAAGCATTTTGCCAGCATATAAATTCTAAACCATTTGAATTTAGAAAAAAAAAATAATGACCTTGATATCTTTTCAACTGAAAAGCATAAAGTTAAGCATTTTGCCAGCATATAAATTCTAAACCATTTGAATTTAGAAAAAAAATACTGACCTTGATATCTTTTCCAATATTCTTTTTTTTTTTCTTAAGATGGGAGTCTTGCTCTGTTACCCAGGCTGGAGTGCAGTGGCATGATCTCAGCTCACTGCAACCTCTATCCACCTCCCAGGTTCAGATTCTCCAGCCTTCCAACTAGTTGGGCATACAGGTGCATGCCACCTTGCCTGGCTAATTTTTGTGTTTTTAGTAGAGATGGGGTTTTATTATGCTGGCCAGGCTGCTCTAGAACTTCTGACCTTGTGATCCACCTGCCTCGGCCTCCCAAATGCTGGGTTTACAGGCATGAGTCACCATGCCTGGACTCCAATATTCTTATACTAAAATTTGTAGGTAAATAGTAGTAAAATAAATTGTTAGCTCTTTAAAAAGTCTTATTCAAATACAGTTTTGCCCAGGATTTATATTCAAGGCAAAATGTAATCACTGAGATATTACATTCTCTTCTTTGTTTCAAGGAGAAACATAAATTTTATATTTTAATGTAATTATTGTTCCTACAGTAATTCTTCTAAACCAAATTAGGCATGTGTGTAGAATTTGTTGGTTCTTTATTATTATTATTATTTTTATTTTGCCATAAGTTATTGGTGTCAGGTGGTATTTGGTTACATGTACAAGTTCTTTAGCGGTGATTTGTGAGATTTTGATGCACCCATCATCTGAGCAGTGTATACTGCACCATATTTGTAGTCTTTTAATCCCTCACCCACTACCACTCTTCTCCCAGAGTCCCCAAATCCATTATATCATTCTTATACCTTTGTGTCCTGATAGCTTAGTTCCCACGTATCAGTGAGAACATACGATGTTTGGTTTTCCATTCCTGAGTTACTTCACTTAGAATAATAGTCTCCAGTCTCATCCAGGTAACTGCAAATGCTGTTAATTCATTCCTTTTTATGGCTTCATAGTATTCCATCACATATACATATACATATATACATATATATATATTTCTTTGTCCACTAGTTGATTGATAGGCATTTGGGTTGGTTCCACGATTTTGCAATTGTGAATTGTGCTGCTGCTATAAGCAAGCATGTGCAAGTATCTTTTTCTAATAAAGACTTATTTTCCTCTAGGTAGATACCCAGAAGTGGAATTGCTGAATCAAATGGTAGTTCTACTTTTATTTCTATAAGGAATCTCCACACTGTTTTCCATAGTGGCTGTACTAGTTTACATTCCTATCAGCAGTGTAGAAGAGTTCCCTGTTCACTTCATCCATGCCAACATCTACTGTTTTTTGATTTTTTTATTATGACCATTCTTTCAGGAGTAAGGTGGTATCACATTGTGGGTTTGATTTGCATTTCCCTGATCAATAGTGATGTTGAGGATTTTTACATATGTTCATTGGCCATTTATATATCTTCTTTTGAGGATTGTCTATTAATGTCCTTAGCCTACTTTTTGATAGGATTGTTTGTTTTTTTCTTACTGATTTGTTTGAGTTTGTTGTAGACTCTGGATATTAGTCCTTTGTCAGATGTATACATTGTGAAGGTTTTCTCCCACTCTGTGGGTTGTCTGTTTACTCTGCTGACTGCTCCTTTTGCCATGCAAAAGCTCTTTAGTTTAATTAGGTCCCAGCTATTCATCTTTGTTTTTATTGCATTTGCTTCAAGGTTCTTGGTCATGAAATCCTTGCCTAAGACAGTGACTGGAAGAGTTTTTTTCAATTACCTTCTAGAACTTGTATCGTTCCAGGTCTTAGGTTTAAGTGCTTAATCTACCTTGAATTTGCTTTGGTATAAGGTGAGAGATGAGGATCCAGTTTCATTCTCCTACAGGTGGCTAGCCAATTATCCCAGCACCATTTGTTAAAAATGGTGTCCTTTCCTCACTTTATGTTTATGCTTGCTTTGTCAAAGATCAGTTGGTTGTAAATATTTGGGTTTATTTCTCAGTTCCCTATTCTGTTCCATTGGTCTATGTGCCTAATTTTATACCAGTACCGTATTGTTTTGGTGACTATGGCTTTATAGTATAGTTTGAAATCAGGTATTCTGACGCATCCAGATTTTTTCTTTTTGCTTAGTCTTGCTTTGGCTATGAAGGCCCTTTTTTGGTTCCATATGAATTTTAGAACTTTTTTTTTTTTTCTTATTCTGTGAAGAATGATGGTGGTATTTTGATATTTTGATGGGGATTGTGTTCAATTTGTAGATTGCTTTTAGCAGTATGGTTATTTTCACAACATTGATTCTACCCATCCATGAGCATGGGATATATTTCCATTTGTTCATGTCATCTATGATTTCTTTCACCACAGTTTTGTAGTTTTCCTTGTAGAGGTCTTTTGAGTTATTGACTTGATTCTCCACTTGGTCATTGCTGGTGTATGAAGGAGCTACTGATTTGTGTACATTGATCTTGTATCTGGAAACTTTGCTGAATTCTTTTATCAGTTCTAGGAGCTTTCTGGGGGAGTCCTTAGGGTTTTCAAGGTAAACAATCATATCATCGCAAACAGTGATGGTTTGACTTCCTCTTTACCTACTAGGATGCTTTTTATTTCTTTCTCTTGTCTGACTGCTGGCTAGGGCTTCCAGTACTTTGTTGAAGTGGAGTGGTGAGAGTGGGCATCCTTGTCTTCTTACAGTTCTCGGAAGGAATGCTTTCAACTTTTCCTCATTCAGTATTATGTTGGCTGTGGGTTTGTCATAGATGGCTTTTATTACATTGAGGTATGTCTCTTGTATGCTTATTTTGCTGAGAGTTTTAATCATAAAGAAATGCTGGATTTTGTGGAATGCTTTTTCTGCATCTATTCAGATGATACTGTGATTTTTGTTTTTAATTCTGTTTACATGGTATATCACATTTATTGACTTGTGTGTGTTAAACTATCCCTGAATTCCTGGTATGAAACCCACTTGACTGTGATGGATTATCTTTTTGATATCTTGGTGGATTCAGTTAGCTAGCCAGTATTCTGTTAAGAATTTTGGCATCTATGTTCATCAAGGATATCTGTTGGTAGTTTTATTTTTTGGTTATATCACTTCCTGGTTTTGGTATTAGGGTGACGCTGGCTTCATGGAATGAATTAGGGAGAGTTCTTTCTCTATCTTGTGTCTTGCAGAATAGTGTCAAAAGGATTGGTACCAATTCTTCTCTGAATGTCTGGTAGAATTCTTCTGTGCATCCATCTGCTCCTGTGTATTTTTGTTGGCAATTTTTAAATTACCATTTCAATCTCACTGCTTCTTATTGGTCTGTTTAGGGTATCTAATTCTTTCTGATTTAAGCTAGGAGGGTTGTATTTTTCCAGAAATTTATCCATCTCCTCTAGGTTTTCTAGTTTATGTTCACAAAGGTGTTCATAGTTGCCTTGAATGATCTTTTGTATTTCAGTAATGTCAATTGTAATATCTCCTGTTTCATTTCTTAGTGAAGTTATTTGGATTTTCTCTCTTCTTTTCTTGGTTAATCTTGCTAATGGTCTATCAGTTTTATTATTTTTTTTGAAGAACCAGCTTTTGTTTCATTTATCTTTTTGTAATTTTTTTTTTTTCTTGTTTGTTTCAATTTCATTTAGTTCTGCTCTGATCTTGGTTATTTCCTTTCTTCTTCTGGGTTCTTATTTCTCTAGTTCCTTGAGATGTGACCTTAGATTGTCTGTGCTCTTTCAGACTTTTTTGATGTAGGCATTTAGGGCTGTGACCTTTCTTCTTAGCACTACCTTTGCTGTATCCCAGAGGTTTTTGTAGATTGTGTCAGTACTGTCATTCATTTTTAAGAATCTGTTAATTTCCATCTTGATTTCGTTTTTGACCCAATGCTCATTCAGGAGCAGGTTATTTAATTTCCAGGCATTTGCATGGTTTTGAAAGTTCCTTTTGGAATTGATTTCTCGTTTATTCCACTGTTGTCTGAAAGAGTGCTTGATATAGTTTTAATCTTCTTAAATTTATTGAGGCTTATTTTATGGCCTGACATATGATCTATCTTGGAGAAAGTTCCATGTGCTGTTGAATAGAATGTGTATTCTGCAATTGTTGGATAGAATGTTCTGTATACATCAGTTAAGTCCGTTTGTTCCAAGGTATATTTTAAATCCATTGTTTCTTTGTTGACTTTCTGTCTCAATGATCTGTCTAGTACTGTCAGTGGAGTATTGAAGTTCCCCATTATTATTGTATTGTTGTCTATCTCCCTTCTTAGGGTTGCTGCTACTTGTTTTACAAATTTGGGAGCTCCAGTGTTAGGTGCATAGATGTTTAAGATTGTGAGATTTTCCTGTTGGACAAGGTCTTTTATCATTATATAATGTCTCCCTTTGTCTTTTTCAACTACTGTTGCTTTAATTGGTTCATCTGATATAAGAATAGCTATCCCTGCTAACTTTTGGTGTCCATTTGAATAAAATGCCTTTTTCTAGCCCTTTACTTTAAGTTTATGTGACTCCTTACGTGTTAGGTGAGTCTCCTGAAGGCAGCAGATAGTTGGTGGGTGAGTTCTTATCCATTCTGTGGTTCTGTATCTTCTAAGTGGAACATTTAAGCCTTACATTCAATGTTACTATTGAAATGTGAGGTATGATTGCATTCATCATGCTATTTGTTGTCTGTGTACTTTGTGGGTTTTTTTTGTTGTTGTTGTTGTTTGTTTTTGCTTTTTACCTTGTATTTTTCTTGTATAGGTCCTGTGTGATTTGTGCTTTAAAGAGGCTCTGTTTTGACATGTTTTCAGTATTTGTTTCAGGATTTAGAGCTTCTTTTAGCAGTTCTTGTAGTGGTGGCTTGGTAATGGTGAATTCTCTCAGCATTTGTTTGTCTGAAAATGATTGTATCTTTCCTTCATATGTGATGCTTAATTTCACTGTATACAAAATTTTTGGCTGATAGTTGTTTTGCTTGAGGAGGCTGAAGATCGGGCCCCAATTCCTTCTAGCTTGTAGGGTTTCTGCTGAGAAATCTGCTGTTAATCTGATAGGTTTTCCTTTATAGATTACCTGGTGCTTTTGTCTCACAGGTCTTAAAACTCTTTACTTTGTCTTCACTTTGGATAACCTGATGATAATGTGCATAGGTGAAGATCTTTTTGTGATGAATTTCCCAGGTTGTCTTTGTGCTTCTTGTATTTGGATGTCTAGGTCTCTAGCAAAGCCAAGGAAATTTTTCTCAATTAATCCCCCAAATATGTTTCCCAAGCTTTTAGAATTCTCTGCTTCCTCAGCAAGACCAATTATTCTTAGGTTTCATTGTTTAACATAATTCCAGACTTCTTAGAAGCTTTGTTCACATTTTCTTTTCTTTCTTTCTTTCTTTTTTTTTTTTCATTGTCTTTATTGGATTGGGTTAATTCTAAGAATTTACCTTTGAGCTCTGAATTTCTTTCTTCTACTCTTTCATTTCTGTTCCTGAGACCCTTCAGAGCATTTTGCATTTCTAAAAGTGTGTCCAAAATTTCATGACTATTTGATTGTTTTTTTTTTCTTTAAGCTATCTGTTCCTTGAATATTGCTCCCTTCACTTCTTGTATCATTTTTTTTTTTTTTTTATTTCTTTGTATTATTTTTTGGATTTCCTTGCATTGGGCCTTACCTTTCTCTGGTCCCTCCCTGATTAGGTTAATAACTAAACTTCTAAATTCTTTTTCAGGTAAATCAAGAATTTCTTCTTCATTTGGACCTATTGCTGGTGAACAACTGTGATTTTGGGGGTGTTAAAGAGTCTTGTTTTGTCATATTACCTGGGTTGACTTTCTGATTTCTCTCATTTGGGTAAGCTCTGTCAGAGGAAAGGTCTAGGGCTGAAGGCTGTTGTTCAAATTATTTTATCTCTGGGGTGTTCCCTTGATGTTGTACTCTCCTCCTTTTGTGGCTTCCTGTGAGCCAAACTGTAGTAATTGTTGTCTCTCTTCTGAGTCTATCCACCCAGCAAGTCTACCCCACTCTAGGCTGGTACTGGGAGTTGTCTGCACAGTCCTGTGATTTGAACCAACTATGGATGTCTCAACCATGGATAATAGTGCCTGTTCCCATGGAGGTGGCAGGGGGGTGCAACAGACTCCATGAGGGTTCTTAGCTTTGGTGGCTTAATGCTCTATTTTTGTGCTGGTTGGTCTCCTGCTGGGAGGTGACACTTTCCAGAAAGCATCAGCTGTGGTAGTATGGAGAGGAACTGGTGGTGGGTGGTGCCTTAGAACTCCTTTTGTTTTCTGCTACCAGGGTAGGTAGGGAAGGACCATCAGGTGGGGGCAGAGTTAGGTGTGTCTGAGCTCAGACTCTCTTTGGGTGAGTCTTGCTGCCACTGCTGTGGCAGATGAGGGTAAGATTCCCAGGTCACTGGTGCTATGTACCCAGGAGGATTATGGCAGCCTCTGTGGAGTCATGCACATTTTGAGGGAATTAGGAAAGTAGGCAGTCATGGGTCTCACCCAGCTCCCATGAAAACCAAAGGGTCAGTCTCACTCCCCACTGTGTTCCTCCAACAGCCTCAAGTCTGTTTCCAGGTGGAAGGTGAGATGGGCTTGAAAACTTGCCCAATGCTATCCACCTCCCAGCTGCAGAAGAAAAGGGCTTTATTTTTCCCCAACCTGTGAAGCCTGCATGCTGATTTCTTGCCCACCCCTGAATTCTGGCCAGGAGGTTGCTTCCCCTGTTCAAATTGCTACAAACTTTGGCTAGACAATTCCTTCTCCCTGTGGAGATTTTATGTTCTGCTCCTCTGGCCACCCTCCCAGTGGATCCCTGTGGTGCCAGGCAGGAATGGGCTGCTTGGGGGCCCAGCAGGTTCTCATAGCCTTTCTGCTGCTCCCTCTACCGGTGTATTTCAGTTGGCTCTCTAACCTGACTCAGCTTCAGGTAAAGTCACAAACTGCTCCCATAAATAGAGCTTCAGCTTCTCCAGTGGGGGTATGTGTTCTGGAGAGGGGGGTCTCCCTTTCCCTCTTCCACAGTTGGGGCACTCACAGTATTTGGGGGGCTCCCAGATCTTGCAAGAGCAGTCTGCTTCCTTTTGAGGGTCTGTGGGTCCTCTCAGGATTGCTGGTTTGTTCTTGCAGTCAATTTGGAGCTAAAATTCACAATGCAAGCCTCCACGTGCTGCTCTGTACAGAGCTACAATCTAGTACTGCCTTCTGTCCTCCATGATCCTGTGTCCAGAATTTATTCATTCTTGTGCATTCTTGATCTCACTGACTTCAAGAATGAGGCTGTGGACCCTCGTGCTGAGTGTTACAGCTCTTAAAGACGCTGTGTCCAGAGTTTGTTCCTTCTGATATTCAGATGTATCCAGAGTTTCTTCCTTCCACTGGGTTTGTGGTCTTGCTGATTTCAAGAATGAAGCTGCAGACCTTTGTGGCGAGTGTTATGGCTCTTAAAGGTGGTGCAGACCTAAAGATAGACCAGCAGCAACATTTATTGCAAAGAGCAAAAGAACAAAGCTTCCACAGCATGGAAGGGGACCCGAGTGGGTTGCTGCTGCTGGCTTGGGTGGCCAGTTTTTATTCCCTTATTTGGCCCTGCACACATCCTGCTGATTGTTCCATTTTACAGAGTGCTGATTGTTCCATTTTACAGAGTGTTGATTGGTCCATTTTACAGAGCGCTGATTGGTCCATTTTACAGAGTGCTGATTGGTGCATTTTTACAGAGTGCTGATTGGTGCATTTACAATCCTTTAGCTAGACACAAAAGTTCTCCAAGTCCCCACCCAACCCAGAAACCCAGCTGACTTCACCTCTCAATACCCCCTCTAAACAGGACACCCCAACTGCTGTTGGGAATTGGGTAATGACCGCTCTAGCTACCTCCTGCTGAATAGGGGTGAAGAAGGAGCCCTGCAATTGTAGTGTCTTCCAGAGGGGAACTCTTTAGGCCAGGGAAAGGGTCAGTGGGTCAGTCCAGAGGTCCTCAGTAGAAGTTGTTAGTTGAGCTCATTTGGGGTTCCATTTGTAAGACCATCTGTAACTTGATGGCCTCGATTCTAGCAGAAACAAATTTGACAAGGAGGTTAAACATACAGGACCTGAAGGCAAGTAATAGTAAGATGACTGTCACTGGACCTAGAAAGGGGAGAAGCCATGTTGCCCAACTCCAGAGGTTGGTATAAGAGTTTGAAAGGCATTGTCTGATTTCAGAAGCCTTTTCCTGTAAATGCCGGACAGCATCTCGTAGCATCCCTGACTGGTTAGTGTAAAAACAACACTCTTCCCCTAAGAAGGTGCAGAGTCCTCCTTTCTCAGCAGTGAGGAGGTCTAGACCTTGGCAGTTTTGGAGAGTCACTGCTGCTGAAGAGTCTATTTGGGATTGCAGAGTAAGGATAGGTTTCATTATTTCTTGCAAACTGCCTGAGAAATCCTCTGAGAGTGTGTGGTAGTAGGATAATGAAGTAGAAAAACCTGCTATTCCAGTTCCTGTAGCAGTGGCCATTCCTAACCCTGTAAGTAGGGGTACTAGTTGCATGGCTCTGAGCTGATGGACTTGAGCTTTGAGGGGCACTGATAGGGTCTGATTTACATAAGATTAGAAGTTAGGATAATACATGTTACACTGTTAACCTTTAGCAAACTTTACTTTTGTTGAAAACCTTATAAGTTTGGGATTTCAATTATTCTTTGCTATTAATAAGACTTCATTCAGTCCACATTAACTTAGAATTGGTATAGATGGCTCCTTTCTGATTCTGTAAGTACTTTAAGGTTTGGGTGAGTGAAAACAGCTCACATGTTTGAGCAGACCAATTATTGGGCAATTTTCCTATTCTGCTTCTACAAGAGTTTCCTTATCACTTACTGAATACCCATTGTGTCTTTTTCCCTTAATCACCCAGGAGGAACCATTTATCTCCCGTCCTGAAGGGAGTTCCTCCTAGATCTAGTTGGACCTTTGTATGGTAATTAATTAAGATTCCATGTTAGGAAACCTGCTCAGTTAAGAATGTTTGATAGGAAGGCTACGAGTTGTCAGTGGCCTCAGTGCTTTCGGGCTATACCCGACAAGATATGTGAATCAATCTCTTCCTTCTCTGTACCTGTATCATTTTCTTCTATCCCTATTATAGCATCCCTGTTCTGCTGTGAATTACAGTTATCATATTATTCATTACCAGTATCTCTTTTCCTCAATATATTTAAGCTTTTGAAGTGCAAAGGGATTAGGTTTGATCCATCCTTTTATGCTCCTCATTTCTAACACTCTACCTGACATACATTAGGTATCTAATTATGATTTGTTGAATTGACACTCTTCATTTTACATACTTATGTAATTTCAAGTTTATGATTTTATATGCTAATATTGTAGTGATATAAAATATTACATTGATATCAAATTCTAAGAAAATAATGCTTTCTAATTGCAGGTCAAAATACAATACCAAAATCAGAACTTTTCAAATAGTGCCACTTGATGATAATTGTTTGTACAATTTGGGTCCCAAATTGTGACATTTTTGTCCCAAAGTAGTAAGTAATTATTTTATCATAAAAATTATCTCAATTCAACTGCAGTAAATTTTTTAATATTTATCAGCATATTATTGAATATACATTTTTAAATTCGAATAACTTTAAAAGAATCCCTCATCATTGAATTTCTTCTCTCAAAATTAGCAGCTGGAATATAAATGAAATATGAAGAAAATGCATGTACTACATTCAGCATACAAATTTACGTGGAACCATTCATCCAAGTTCTGCAAGGAATGGCTTCAAATAAATTAGATTTTATTACTAGAATTTATTAGCTGAACTTTAACTCTTCCATTTCCTCCTCTTTCTATTATTTACTATTTTTCCTGTTTCTATTCTTTTCTGCATCCATAAGCTCATTTATTAATTCTAATTTGGAGAGATTTCACCTAAGAGAAAGTTTCTTCACATTGATAAAGCTATGGCACTAGCAAAAAGAAAATTTGATCTTTATGGAAGTCACCACACTTTCAGTTGAGCAACAATTACAGAAAAAAGGTAGATATTATTGTCACAAGAAGTAAGAAGTAGCAATATTTGAGAAAGCATACTTTATTTCCTAAATATTTTCATATATATATTGCAAATTTCTTACTCTATTGTGCTCCACTATAATGCACCATATGCTCTAGTGTATTTTCTCGTCTACTTGAAATTAACAGTTATCTGCAGATGTAACCTATATAATCATCCAAGTCTATAAGACAAGTCTATAAAACAAGGATAGCCATATTGTTCCTTTACATTTCTGCTGGAATGATCTTCAATACAAGGATTCTATGTAATTTTGAGTAGGAGAAAGAGAAACTTGGAAGAAACATGTAGTGATAATGACTTTTGCAGTATTAGTAAAAATAGAAATACTAGGTTAGTCTTCAGCTTCTGAAAATTCAAAATAGAATTTTATAAGTTCTCAAGGCAAGCACAGGAAGAAAGGTTGGTTTTAAAAAGGATTCCTTTATCATCTTATTTAATTTATCAAGAGGCAGGCATCACAGATTAGATTACAGAGTACTAATTAAAGGATAATCAGGTAAGAAGAGGAAACATTTACTTTCTCTAACAAGAGATTGTGGTAGATGACAGAGGAAACAGTAGCAAGCCTCCCTCCCACTCCTCTGCCTTGAGGTTGAGCCTAGAAAGGGGATGGCTTTAGAGAAACAATACAATTTGCAAGACCTTAAACATGTGGACATTTTATCACACTCTATATTTGGATTCCAAATACAGCAAAATAAACTTAATGCTGTCTATGATTAGGCAGAAAGAAGATGATGTTTATTTTTTCTGACTGGCTCTTGATATTATTCTAACATGAATAGACTTAGAAGCATCTGAAAGACCAGTTGAGGGAGTTTTCAGGAGACATTTGCCACAGTGGGTCCTCAGAAGCCAGAAGAGGTCATTTGTTCTAGATCAAGAACAAATGGAAATCAGAATAAAACTTGGGCTATCCTGAGCCATATAGTAAGATCCCCTTCTCATTCAAAAAAAAAAAAAAAAAAAAACAAAAATAGCTGGACTTGGTGGTGCACACCTGGAATCCTAGCTACTAGGGAGGTAGAGGCAGGATGATCATTTGAACCCAGGAGTTCAAGGTTGCAGTGAGATATGAGCATGCCACTCCACTCCAGCCTGACCAACAAAGCAAGACCATGTCTCAAAAATCAATAAATATTTTCTGCTCCTTGTTATATTTAAAAAAGAAATAAAAATAAAATAAAACCTGGACTCTATGTGTGGAGAATACTCTACATATATGCCAAGAGGAGTTGGGGAAAAAGGCAAAGCAGCCAAGTAGATCTGCTGGGTACTGGCAAGTAGAAAGAGAAATAACCCAGGTGACACAAACCACTGTCATCACCGCAAATATCGGCTGATTGGGCAGTGATCAAGCAGACAATGGACGTCTATTAAAATGTAAGAGCCAACTAGAGTCATTATTTCTAACACCATAGCAAACTATTATATCCTTTTTTTCCTTTTGTTTACTACTGAGTGTATTTTGAAAAGAAAGAGAAATTTTAAAACTCAAGCATTTTTACTTGAAAACTTGAGTACTGCAGAGAGGAACAGTTTGTATTATTGCAGCAATCTAAAGTTACTTCTACATAGAGGATAAGTGGTTTCTGAATAACTCAAGATCAATTTAGACAAATGTAGAAACTAGATTTTTTAAGTACATTTGTTGGTAAATATTTTAATTTGACTATAGAAGAAACCTGTATACCTTTTGGTTACCTCAATAGTACGATGAATTTGAAAGAGTAAAAGACTTAGAGTTGAGATATAGTTCAGATTACAAACTTTCTCATTTACTAATTCAATAATTTAGATGTGTGAGTTAATTTATATTGACATGTCTGATATGTTAGCCATTGTTGAAAAATTTATATGAATTACATGTGAAAGTGTTTAGCACATGGCACATTAGAAAAATAAAATAATATTGCAAATTTCCTTATATTTTTCTTATTTTTATCTTTTAATCTACTCTTTTTGTCCTAGAAACATATATTTAATCCCAAACTAATTTCTCTAATGTTTACTAACATGAGTGTATACCCATGTTATAAGTTTAAAAATTATGTAAGAATGTATGTTTTAGAATTGTGGAGACATAACTTAATTTGGGAACTTCCCTCACTTAAGTTTCATTCAGCCTGGTTTTACAACATGTCTTTTGGGGGACCTACAAAATTATTAAACAATATACCACCTAACATTAAGTTTAATATTTTACTCATTCTTCTTTTCTATACTGTATCTTCTATTATGTTTAGTGTTCAAACATTTGAGGGAGTGGAATGAAATGAGTTGATATGAAACAATATATTAACAATAACAGGAAAAGGAACCAGTGTATTATAATAATTTTAAGCAGACATTTAACATTTTTCAATAACGGTCTTTGATTCTAATGTTTTAAACCAAAATTATATTTTCTATGGTTAGACGGCACACAATTTATAATATAACTCATAATATTAAAACTACATAACATATAATTTATAATTAACGGATTATGTCATCAAATTGAATTGTATTTGAAGGGCTAAGGGCTTTATCCTTATAGGGTTTCCTTGTTAATCACCATGAAACATTCCATGAGACCCCATAAAATGGCTTTCAGCTCCTTTCATCTCTATTCTCTACAAAGGTACAGACTATCCGTATCTTCTTCATAGATGAGCACATGAGGTACCTAACCAATAAATATATGTTTAATACATGTGTAAATATATGAAAGATTAAAATAGCCTTAAGTAATATTGTGGTTCCAAACTACATAGCTCAAAAAGTGTTGGTCATATCTGCCTTATATTTAACTACAATTTTTATATGGTGAAATTCACATGTCATAAATATAAAATTTGATGTGTTTTCACAAAAGAATACTTTCAAGTAACCAATAGCCTCATATTTCCACAAACTCAGAATGTTTCCTCATGCCCATTCAATTGCTTCATCAGAAAAAGGCAACTGCTTTCTAATGCCTGTCATCATTGGTTAGTTTTGCCGGTTCTTGAAAGTATTAAAAGCAATCCTTATATAATACTCTTCTGGATATACATTAGTTTGCTTAAGAATCAAGTATCTGCCACATGTTGGAAACAATTATTCAATTATGAACAAAGCATATAATTTGCCTTCATACAACTTGCTTTCTACCAAGATAAGTGTATTGAATATCAAAGTAGATTAATACAAAATTACTTGCTATGATACCCAGAACACCTGAGGAACTGAGAAAAAAGTAGTGTGGATGAATAACAAGTGATTGAGATAAATAATGGCTAAAAATAAGATCTTTTAAAGATACATAAGATCACACAGGTTACATTAAGAATTTCTATTTGTTTTATCATAAGCACAATTAAAAGCTACAGAAATGTTAAGAATGAAACCGACGTGGTCATATTTTCATTTTAGATGAAATTGGATAGAAACTACCATCCTTATAGCTATATGCATCTAGTTGCTGACTTTTCCCAATACAAGGAAAATGTCTAAATATTCTATCGTCTTGTTTCACTACCGTGATCATTTATCTGAGGTAACATCTACATTTCTATTTATTCCTCCTTTTCTATCAGTTCCATAATTGCTTTTCCCCCCTCTTTCTTTTCATTTTAAGCTTATTCTGATAGGTTTTTCTCCTATTTCTTCTCTTCAGCTTCTTTTTTTATTGTTGCTGTTTATACACTATTTTTTGATTCCACCAATGTGGATAAATTCATAATGATTGTTAAATTTTTACTTCCCAAATATTACCAAACACATCCCATCAATATGAAAAAAACTGCATATACAACTTACTATGCTCAGACCCATTAAATAAGCAAGAGGCCATTGGTTTAAGACTGTCTCCATAGTTTGAGTTTCTATGTAATTATCTACAATCTAACTTAGCGTATAAACAAACCATAGCCTAACTCAGGAGTGTATATATATATATATTTTGTAACTGATAGCTAGATCTCAGCCAATCGCAAGCAGCCTTGCTTCAGCTAGTCATAGACAGCCAGCTGATCAGACCACCTCCAAGTAAGACAAACACCTAGCTGTAACCAGTCAAGCTATTTCTGTACTTCATTTCTATGTTCAGCCTAAAAACTCACTTACTACATTGCAGAATGGAGCTCTCTGAATCTTCTGATTTTGAGTGCTTCCCAATTTATGAATCATTCTTTGCTCAAATAAATTATGTTAAATGTATGTTGTCTATGTTTTTTCTTTTAATGGGGAGAAAACACCTCAAAAAGATTTCAGTGTCTGGAAAAGAAGAAGGCAAAGACAGAATTCTTTTAGAATTGAATGTTTGGTTTAACATAGGTGTTTTAAATAAGTGAGGGGGTTTGATTAAGATTGGGTAAGAATCATGATACCATAGTCCAAGGTTGGCAGTAATAGCAGAATTAGATTGTGAGATGAGGAATTCAACAAATTTTAGGACAAAATAAACTGTCTGTTTGCATTTTTCATTGAAGAATTTATAAGATTTTCTGCAAGTTCTTATAATTAAGAATCAAACAATTTGCCTGGGCAGAAGATTCCTAGAAAAATAAAGTCATGCTAATGAAAACAGAGAAATGGCAAAGTCATGCTAACAAAGAGAGGAACAGAACAAACTCATGCTAATATAGACAACAACTTGTGGTTTTGGTTCTGTGTCCAGGTGGCATGTAGGGGTAGATAATTTCAGGTCTCATTATTATCTCTGTTTTGTTTTATTCCCTCCATCTTTCCCTCTTCTCACTCTCCTTCTCCCCAAAAACATAGAATTCCACAGAAAATGCTTCAGCTCTTCAGAGTTCAGCCCCAAAAGTGATTAATCCATGTGTGGTTTCCAATCTCTTCAGAGTCAAATTAGTTGTGAGGTTTAATTCATATTAGAAAATTGCATGACATTCTAATCAGATCCTGGGAAATACTTCTTTTTAAATATTTAAAATATCTAAAATGCTTAAGATTAATATTGGCATTTTAATTTATATTATTAAAAGTAAAGCTAATTAAAAAAATTTTAATGTTATTATTTATTCAAAGGACACAAAAGAGTAATTTGAGGCAACCTGATTGTGATCATTAATTTTAAGTGTCAACTTGACTGGATTAAGGACTACCCAAAGAACTGGTAAAGCATCGTTTCTGGTGTGACTGTGACGGCATTGCAAGAAAAGATTGGTATGTAACTCAGTGGACCAAGTGCGAGGGATCTGCCTTCAATGTGGATGGGCACCATCCAATTGAATGGGGGCCCAGAGAGAACAAAAGGGTAAATTTTCTCTGTCTCCCTCCTATAACTGGGACACCCTTCTTTCCCTGCTCTTGGACATCAGAACTCCAGACTCTCTGGCCTTAAGACTCTGGGACTTACACCGACAACCCCCCTGGATTTCCAGGTCTTCAGCCTGGGGCTGAGAAATACACCATTGGCTTTCCTAGTTCTGAGGCTTTTGGACTTTCACCCTGGTATGTTACTGGCATCGCAGGGTTTTCAGTTTGAAGAAGTTTTGTCATGAGGCTTCTCAGTATCCCATAATAATCTGACTCAATTCCCCTAATAAATTCTATCTATCTATCTATCATTTATCTATCTAATCTATTTATTATCTTTCTATATCTATCTATTATCTATCTGTCTGTATACTTATTATCTATCTACTATGTATCCTATCAGTTCTTTCTGTCTGTATTAGTCTGTTTTCACACTGCTATAAAGAATGATCTGAGCTTGGGTAATTTATAAAGAGGTTTAATTGACTCAATTCCGTACAGCTGGGGAGGCTTCAGTAAACTTACAATTACGGCAGAGGGTGAAAGGAAAACAAGGTATGTCTTACACGGCAGCAGGAGAGAAGGAGAGATCGAGATGGGAAGTACCACATTTTAAAACCATCAGCTCTTGTAAGAACTCACTCACTATTATGAGAACAGCATGGGGGAACCGTCCCAAGATCCAATCACCTCCCACCAGGTCCCTCCTTCAACACATGGGGATTACAATTTGAGATAAGATTTGAATGGGGACACAAACGCAAACCATATCACTGTCTGTCTTGAGACCCCTAACTAATACAGTGGTTTAATACTAAAACTTCAAGAATTGCTCTAAATAAAACAGGAATATATATTTGGAGACTCTGGGATCTCTTTAGAGTCCCAATTATTCATATGTACCATTATTTTCTTTTTGATAGTTAAAATAGGCTTGATTGCTTTAACAAAATTGGCCTTTTTAAAATTACTTCAACCTTTATAATTAATTTTGAAATTAGACTAACTTTTTTTTCCAGGCTCTTCAGATGGTAAAACATATGGCACTGTTGTTGTTTAGATGAAGTAAAAGATAATGTGCTATTATATGGTTATTATGTAAATAGAGTTATTTGAGTCCCAGTGGGAGATTATTTAGGTCACTGAAGTAGCTACTCAGTAGTTTTAAATATAAAAATACCTTTGAGCACAAAACAACTGTAGTTATCTTGAAAACTGACAATATCTTTATTTTGTTGGAACCTAAAGGTTGAATATTACACCAATCAAGGAAGAATTATGTTCTGGTTTAGATCTCAATTTCTACCATAATAAAGGTTGTTTACATTAAAATAGTATGTATGTTTTTTGAAATTAATATTTTTGCTAGACATACCCAAAGGCCCATTTGGATACAATTTGAGAGAACAGTACTCCTTACTACTTTTCTAAGCACCTACATTTTTGTACCATATTTTGTATATAATTTAGGCTAACATTATATTTCTTACACAGTAAAATGAGTCCTTTGATTCCCTCACTGCCGTAGCAATACATGTAATAGTCTGTAAGAATCAGTGTTTTCTATCACACTCCTTAGTTTTAAGTAATTATATAAACAGGAAAAGGTGAGCTCACTGTTTTCTACTGTGTAGCTTGAAATTATTTGGCAATCATTCAATTTTTGTAAAACAACAAATGATGATACTTTGAATGTGCAGTATGAACGATAATTGTACTTTTCAAACAAATTATCTTTTGTTGAAGGTACCTGAGAAGGAAGGAAATAAGAGAGGGAGAGTGTGTCAACAGTTCCTCAGATTACAACTTTAAGCTGTGTTAACTTATGCTTGAAGCATTTAGGTTTCAAGGAAATATGGGTTATAGGCAATTGTGAGTAGTAGTTACCCTCAGTCATTAGCAGGGGGTAGGTTCTAAAATCCCCAATGGATGCCTACTGCATCCTCCAGAGTGGAGGAACACTGTGTTGGTGGAAAGGACAGAAAAAGTGTAGAAGGATGAAGGCTGCATGAAGCCTTTAGTATAAAGATCTTAATCTAATTCATGAAGGAAGAACCCTCTGACCTAATAATTTCTTAAAGGTAACACCTCTTAATATTATCACATTGGTCATCAAGTTTCAACACCTAAGTTTTGGAGGGATCACATTCAAAACATAGAAGATTCTAACCACCCCCATCCCCCAAATTTAGCACATATCCCACAAATTAAGGGTTTGGTATTTCACGAGACTGCCCTTATTTTAGATGCCAGTCATCAGTGGATTCCTCAGATCACCTGCACTTCTCACCAAATGCCTACAAATCTGGAAACAGTTGTGAGTAATGACTATACAATAATACAAATGGACTGTCTGTATTGCATAAGTTAAAATTTTCAAAGAAAGACATAAGGAGTCATGAAACAGAATAGGCATACTGCAAGGAAAAAATTATTGATTAAATACTAAACTTGAAGATAAATGTTGATGACAGGGAAGAAAATGTTCAAAAGTTTTTATTCACGATGGGAATAGGAAAAAGAAGAGAAGAGGGATAAGAATTTCATCTAAATGGCTCATTTTGTAGGATTTGAAACCAGTAGGAAATAGGGGATCTTGGTAGAAAATATAGTTCCTTGGTTTTATATAATGGCAATAAAATGTGTCTGATTAGAAGGAAGTTTCCGAGAAGATTTTCTTTTTTCTGTTTTGTCTATTCTATTCTTCTAGAATAGGACCTGGCACATAGAAAATATTCAAATTAGGAAAAAAAAAAAAAAAACTAACAGTCCAAGCATAGTATAGTTCACTAACAAAGTGAATAAATATAACTGTATTGATCCAAAAATAAAAGCCCAAGAAAAAAATAATATGAAAAAGTAAACATAGTAAGATTCAAGAAATATAATAACATGCCATTTATTCCGCTAGAGTGGAATATGTATATTGTATTCTTCCATTCATTAAATACCAAGTTTGTCAGAGTAAAAAAATTCTGATACAACTATATGTTATTGAAAAAAATAAAGAAAGAAGAAATAAGTCTCTTAAAATAAAAATAAACAAAAATTTCTAAATGAAGGCGTACACAAAGAGACAATAGGAAAATGCAAATAAAAAGGAAACAGAAATGGCCTATTCACATTAAGGTTGTTGGAGGTTAAGAACACAATCAAGTGGGAAAAAGAAAGATAATATAACGAAATGATAAAAGTGAGAAATGACAAAGAAATGTAAGGGTTTAATACCCATATGTACCAAACAGTAGAGCCTTTAAATATGTAAATCAAAGTATATTGGAAATTAAGGGAAAATTTAACAGACATAGTTGACAAAAGTAAGTAAGAGTACAGAAGAATTGAGTGATAAAATGAATACATCTGATTTAATAAGCAAATATAAGCCAAACTATATATTATTCAATATAACATACACATTTTTCATGTGTCTACTTTTGTAAAATATTGCACACCACCACCTCCAGTAGCATAACCACTACATGAAAATCTTAAAAGGCAAAGTTTCTGAATACTGTGTTATTTACAAGATAATATTCAAAAGATGATGCGAGTGCCTTAAAAATTAACAGACACAATAATTATTAATCCCCAGATCATTGAAATGAACTCAAAAGAGAAATAAATATTATACAGAAGTTTTCAAATGGCCATACTTTATACTAAAGCAAATGGACAGTCAATGCCACATTTAGAGCAAATTAATGGCTTTTGATCTTCTTTATTAAAAGAATAAAGAACATTTAAATGATTTAGTATTCATCTTTGATATACCTCCTTATTTGACTTCTCTAAGACTCATTTCCAGTTTTTCTTTTGTTTGCTCATGTTGACTTCAGAGCCTGAAAATGCAACGTGCTACCTCTTCTCATCTTCCTTGCTTCTAAGGGTGTCCAAGTGCACACAGTTCTCACTAGTGACACATAAGTAATCTCTTATAGGGATGCCAAAAAATATTTGCTGTCCTGATGAAATGAACAGGTGTTTCTGTGACTAGCCCCTTCCCAACTTATTCTAATCTTGAATACAGACTGATGCCCAGATCCCAAATACAGTCATCATGTGAACATACAAACATGTGAAGAGAAAAGAGGGAGAAAATACATAACCTGCTCTACTTTGAGATGCACGCAAGATATGTATCTACTGAACCTGTGGTATTAGCACAAATGGCAGGAATTCTCTGAAAGTTAGTTATAATGGTTACCCTTAGCAGCTTTCAGCCAAATTTCCAAAAGGAGGTATGAAAGTTCTGAAAGCAGTCTAAAGCAGAGAAGGAGAAAATAATGCTTTGCTAGAGGTACGCTCTCAACATGTGGGCTGCAATCTAAGTGATTTAGAGCCCCATAATTTGTAGACCTGCTGGGTTTGAAAAGAAAATTTGTGCACCCCAAATTGCAACTAGTCCAAGAAGCAGGGAAATAGCTGTATCAGCAGGAGATAAGATTGATAAAATTAGGCAGCAGGTGGCAAAGGGAGGATTCAGGATGGGGCCTTTTACCTAAGGCTGTCATTGTCCACTGCCTTGCCATTATGGGAAGGTGAAGGCGTATGGATAGAACAGAGACCAGTAAGTTGTAAAAAAAAGCCTACAAACTTAAAAGACTATGTTAAAGAATTAAAAGACTATATAAAACTTAAAAGACTATGTTTAAGTAAAATCCTTGGCCATGGCTATTTGCACAAAGACTGACAAGAAGAAAATACCCTTAAAACATATATATATATATATATTTTTTTTTTTTTTTTTTTTTTTTT